>NC_092759.1:16509244-16599184 GCF_047496795.1 Chiloscyllium punctatum | reverse complement strand
AGTCCAGGAAACTAGAGGGGCATAGGTTTAGGGTGAGAGGGGAAGATATAAAAGAGACCTAGGGGGCAACTTTTTCACACAGAGGGTGGTGCATGTATGGAATGAGCTGCACAGAGGATGTGGTGGAGGCTGGTACAATTACAACATTTAAGAGGCATTTAGATGGGTATATGAATAGGAAGGGTTTGGAGGGATATGGGCCCGGGTGACTGGACTCAGCGTGGGCGGCACGGTGGCACAGTGGTTAGCACTGCTGCCTCACAGCACCAGAGACCCGGGTTCTATTCCCGCCTCAGGCGACTGACTGTGTGGAGTTTGCACATTCTCCTCGTGTGCGCGTGGGTTTCCTCTGGGTGCTCCGGTTTCCTCCCACAGTCCAAAGATGTGCAGGTCAGGTGAATTGGCCATGCTAAATTGCCCGTAGTGTAGGTAGGGAAATGGGGGTCTGGGTGGGTGCGCTTGGCAGGTCGGTGTGGACTTATTGGGCCGAAGGGTCTGTTTCCACACTGTAAGTAATCTAATCATAAAGTATTCCAACAGTGGCCTCACCAATGTCCTGTAAAGCCGCAACATGACCTCCCCACTCCTGTACTCAATACTCTGACCAATAAAGGAAAGCATACCAGACGCTGCCTTCACTCTCCTCAACTGAATTAATCATTCATCGTATTCCCTGATCAACTCTTTTGAACTCTTTGAAAAGGAAAATAAAGTTCCCTCAATTCCATCCCAATTAATCAGTCCTGGGATAGGATAACTAGAGGTCAAAGGACAGAGTAGAGTTAGAGAGGTGTATAGAGAGTGTCATACAGCATGAAAATGAACCTTTAGGTCTAACTTTTCCATTATTTAGTCTCATTTTCCAGTACTTTAAACCCTTCCCATTCATAACAACGGAAAGCATACCAAACGCCTCCTTCACGATCCTATCTACCTGCGACTCCACTTCCAAGGAGCTATGAACCTGCACTCCACGGTCTCTTTCCCATAGACCAGCTCTGTTTGACTTTCTGCACCTCCTGGTTCAGGCCTCTGCTGGTTTACCAAGAGGGGGGATGGAGTGGCAGACATGTTAGATGGTTGTGTCGTGATGGGCAAGAGTGTGGCAGCCTCTGCTTGGGACAGGATTAGGGTGGTCCTGGGTGATCTGCCAACTGCAACCTCCTGGGGAAGAGTCGCACCCGAAATGTTGACCTCCCCACCTCCTGATACTGCCTGGCCTGCTTGTGTCCTTCCAGCCTCCTGCCTGTCCACTTTGGATTCCAGCACCCATTGTCTCGAACCACGGCTTTCTCAGTATTGTCGTACGCGGGATCTTGCTGTGCTCACATTGACTGCTCTCTCTCTCTCTCTCTCTCTCTGATGTCCGCCATCCCTCCACACGTGTTGGGTCGGGCGTCTCTCGCTACACAAATGCGCGCCCCCCCGCAGCTGTGACAATCCCTCTCCCGACATCTCTGCTCGATATAACGGGCCAGAGTGGAGAACGCAATTCTCCAAAGGGAGCTGTTAATATCTGCATGGCATCCCGTGATGTCCCAGAGTGAGGTCAGCCAGATTTCTGTTTCCCCCGTTCAGTCGAAGATTGGACGAGTTGTTCTCTCTCTGCCCGGTGACCCGGTACCAGGTCACGGCTTTCTGTGATGGCCTGTCAAAGCTGGTGCCTCCGCGTCTCGGTGCCATCATTGTTCGGGTCTTGGAGTTGGCAACTCCACTTCGGTCTGAAGTCAGGGATCAGGTCGCTCTGTAAATCTGCGAACAAAGGCACAAAGGGCTGACCTCAGGCAGGTCTAGTTGACAGTGAGGCAAGTAAATGTGATGTTAGTGATCACTTCGAGAGGCTACAAGAGCAGGGATGGACCGCTGAGGCAGCATGAGGCTCTGGGCAGGCCCAGTTGGAACAGATTTAGGCCCCGTATCTAAGGAAGGACGTGCTGGCCTTTGGAGGGGGGTCCAGAGGAGGTTCCTCGGGGATGAAGGGCTTGTCACATGGGGAGCGGTTGAGGACTCTGGGTCTGTACCCGATGGGGTTTAGAACGATGATGGAGGAGTTGGGGGGGGGGGGGGTGGAATTGGATTGAAACGTACAGAATACCGAGAGGCCTGGGACAGAGTCGGGGGGGGTGGGGAAGGTGTTTCCACCGCTCAGAGAGAGACGAGGAACCCGAGGGCACAGCCTCAGGGTGAAGGGACGGACTGAGGTGGGGAGGAATTTCTCCAGCCGGAGGGTGGGGACTCTGTGGGACTCACGCCCCAGAGGGGTGTGGAGGGAAGACATGAGTGTCTTTAAGGACAGAGAGAGAGAGAGATAGGTTCCTGATTAGTGAGGGGGGTAGGGGTGGAGGGGTTACGGGGCTGAGAAACAGGTCAGCCATGATGGAATGGCGGAGCAGACTCGATGGGCCGAATGGCCTCATTGTGTTGCTGTGACCTCTGTCGGACATCTGGGGTCAGGAAGGGTCAAATAGAACAGAATGATCATTTGACAAGGCTGGGATCACACAAACCAGGTTCCATTCTGTTGAATTCTCAAGCTCGAGGGATACTTTGGTTTTCCCAATTATCAGGGAACGCTGGGATTGTAGGACAGACTTCTTCCCAGTGGGTCTTGGGAATCAATCAGACTCAGCCTCTCTTGACACAGCGACTGACACGGGGTGTGGGGATGGGGAGGTTGCAGGTTCAAATGCCCTTCAGTAGAAGCCACGTGAAGCCGGATAAATGCACATTTTGAATCCATGGGATCGTTTGAGTGATTGGTCCACTTCCAGAAGGTATTGAGCGATTGAGGAAAGGTAGGAGGGGACGGGAGTTAGATTGCAGGTAGACTCCCTGACTGATGGAACAGGCCGGAGGGGCTGAACGCTCTCCCCCTATCCCCAGTGAAACAAAGATGGCGCAGCATCACATCCTGACCAAGTGAGGCCTTGTGAAGGTTCTGTTGCTGGGCCTGGCCGAGATGGAGATGAACAGGTCTGGACAGTGAGCCATGGACAGCCTGGATGTTTCCTGACCTTCCTTCACAGGGGTAAGGTCCATGCTCCGTCCTCCCTGGAGTGGGAGTACGTGGTGCTCACTCAATCGATTCAGGCCTTTCGGACACTGTGGGACCTGGAGTGGATCTCCAGCCCTGGACAATGATATTTCAATTTCGCAAGTTTGGGCTCCATTGTAAAATTTTTCCAATTGATGTTCCAAGTTTGTGTTAGATTTCAGAGCATTACCCCAACAGCCATTACCTCTTACCGTTTCAGACTCACTGAAAGAACTACAGATTTTATTTCAATACCTCCCCGCCACCCCCCCCCCTCCCACACTCGTCCCACTCTCAGACCTGTTTGATGGGGGATTTTATTTCAGTTTCAAATCTTCATAGGAATTCCTTTCTCTGTATTTGAAACCCTTGCTTTATCTGTCCCAGGTATCGTTGATGGGGACAGAGCTGAGGGAATTTCTACTTTGAACTAAACTCAGTAGAGGAACCTTACTCACTCGGTATGTTTGTCTATATCGGTCAGAGTATTGAGTACAGGAGTTGGGCGGTCATGTTGTGGCTGTACA
The DNA here is from genome assembly GCF_047496795.1 of Chiloscyllium punctatum. Taxonomy (NCBI): domain Eukaryota; kingdom Metazoa; phylum Chordata; class Chondrichthyes; order Orectolobiformes; family Hemiscylliidae; genus Chiloscyllium; species Chiloscyllium punctatum. The sequence continues at coordinate 16,595,623 of NC_092759.1, read as the reverse complement.
GGACATTGGTGAGGCTACTGTTGGAATATTGTGTGCAATTCTGGTCTCCTTCCTATCGGAAAGATGTTGTGAAACTTGAAAGGGTTCAGAAAAGATTTACAAGGATGTTGCCAGGGTTGGAGGATTTGAGCTACAGGGAGAGGCTGAACAGGCTGGGGCTGTTTTCCCTGGAGTGTCGGAGGCTGAGGGGTACCTTATAGAGGGGAGCATGGATAGGGTAAATAGACAACATTTTTTTCCCTGGGGTGGGGGAGTCCAGAACTAGAGGGCATAAGTTTAGGGTGAGAGGGGAAAGATATAAAAGAGACCTAAGGGGCAACTTTTTCACACAGAGGGTGGTACGTGTATGGAATGAGCTGTCAGAGGATGTGGTGGAGGCTGGTACAATTGCAACATTTAAAAGGCATTTGGATGGGTATATGAATAGGAAGGGTTTGGAGGGATAGGGGCCGGGTGCTGGCAGGTGGGACTAGATTGGGTTGGGATATCTGGTCGGCATGGACGGGTTGGACCGAAGGGTCTGTTTTCATGCTGTACATCGCTATGACTCTGAAAGACGGGCTCCGATGGAACTGAATGGAATCACTGGACTGGTCTGTCAAGAATTCAGAGACTGACCAACATGGGTAGGCCTGCACTATCTTCGGTAGGCGCGCAGAGACGGGGTAATCCCAGAGTTCCCTGACCAGAAAGGCAGCAGATCCGCTTTCCTTCTGACATCCAGATCTCAGGCATTCGAGAACGGTGACCCTTCCCTACACGGGAACGTCTAGTCCCAAGCTTTGTCAGGCCACCAGACACTATACCAGGCTAGGCTGGAGTCCCAGACTGACCGCACCGACACATGGTGACTGTGAAAAGGCTAGCACGATACAACAAGCCGCAAAGTGAAGTCGAGGCAATGGTACATTGGTAACTGATGAGCTCAATGCAGTCTATGCTCACTTTGAATCGAAGGACAGTGAATCGATGTCACCTGTCCTAACAGCCTCGGATGCTCCTGTACCCATAGTCACTGCTGCAGACGTTAGATTGGCTCTCTCAAGGGTGAATCAACAGAAAGTAATAGGCCTGAATGGAGTCTCCGGCCATGCGCTCTGATCCTGAATGGGCCAACTGGCGGGAATGCTTGCACACCTCCTCAACCTCCTTACTATGATCTGAAGACCCCACATGCTTCAAGAAGGCCCCCATCATCCCAGTGCCAAAGACCATGCAGCGTGTCTCAATGACTACTGCCTAATGGCTCTGACACCCAACGTTACGAAGTGCTTCTAGAGGTTGGTCATGGCTCATGTCAAGTCTATCCTCTCAGACGGCTTTGCTTGCTTGCAATTCGCCTAACAATGCACCAGGTCCATGGCAGATGCCACCTCCCTGGCCTTACACTCCTCTCTGAAACATCTATACAACAAGGATATCTATGTTAGGCTCCTGTTTATTCAGGGCAGAGCTGTAGTCAACACCATAATTCCAAAGAGACTTATTTCTAAGCTCCAGAGCCTAGGTCTCCACTCTCTCCTCTGTAACTGGATTCTGGACTTGCTGACCAACAGATTGCAGTCAGTAAGGGTAAATAGGCAAAGTCTTTTCCCTGGGGTGGGGGAGTCCAGAACTAGAGGGGCATAGGTTTAGGGTGAGAGGGGAAAGATATAAAAGTGATCCGAGGGGCAATTTTCTCAGACAGAGGGTGTGTCGGATGAACTGCCAGAGGAAGCAGTAGTTACAACATTTAAAAGACATTTGGACAGGTACGTGACTAGAGGGATGTTGTGAAACTTGAAAGGGTTCAGAAAAGATTTACAAGAATGTTGCCAGGGTTGGAGGATTTGAGCTACAGGGAGAGGCTGAACAGGCTGGGGCTGTTTTCCCTGGAGCGTCGGAGGCTGAGGGGTGACCTTATAGAGGTTTACAAAATTATGAGGGGCATGGATAGGGTAAATAGACAAAGTCTTTTCCCTGGGGTGGGGGAGTCCAGAACTAGAGGGGCATAGGTTTAGGGTGAGAGGGGAAAGATATAAAAGAGACCTAAGGGGCCACTTTTTCACACAGAGGGTGGTACTTGTATGGAATGAGCTGCCAGAGGAAGTGGTGGAGGCTGGTACAAGTACAGCATTTAAAAGGCATCTGGATGGGTATATGAATAGGAAGGGTTTGGAGGGATATGGGGCGGGTGCTGGCAGGTGGGACTAGATTGGGTTGGGATATCTGGTCGGCATGGACGGGTTGGACCGAAGGGTCTGCTTCCATGCTGTATGACTATTCAGTCTCGAACATCGCATCTGAGCTCCACAGGGGTAACCAAAGTTGTCTTTAGGTCCATCAGTCCTACAAATCGAGATTTCTAAATTATACCGTCTCGGTCCGAAACTCCCTCCACGTGAGATTCAGTTTAAAGCCGGTTTCTGATCCAGTTGAGATCCCGCTCAGCCCTGGGCGCATTGCTTTCACATTGTTCGACGTTCGCCACTTGTCGCTTTGTCTTGGCTTTCTCTGACCTTTGATTCTCCGATCGCTCCCACTCTCGAGTCAAGTCGAGCTGGAGTAGCTGGTCAGAGATGGATCACCTGGTGTGTGAATTTCGATGTCAGTTCAAGGTTAGGCTGGACTCCCAGGGATTAGTTAATCAGGACCATTCTTCTCTGTGTCCATCGTGTTCCTCATTCCTGATGAAGAGCTTAAGCCTGAAACGTCGATTCTCCTGCTCCTCCAGACCAGCCGTGCTTGTCTAGCGCCACACTCTCGACTCTGATCTCCAGCATCTGCAGTCCTCACTTACTCCTGCATTCATAACCGACAGTGTTCTCAACCCAGCACAACCCAAAGCAAATTGTTGGCTCTTTGATGTTCTCCAACTGGACAGTACTTAGCAAACAGGCCAGAGTGCGGTGACGGGGTGCTCAAAAGGAATCAGTTCAGCCTCACTCTCTTACTTCTGCCTGACCTATAGGTCCCCATTGCTCCCTCCATGGTAACACCTTGGCCAATCAAAAATCACTTCTCCCCCTTTCCATTATAAATTGTGGCGATGGTTCGAAATTGGCCATTCTTGCATTGTGATCCTGATGAGCAAACCTTTCTTTGATGCCACGTTGAACAGTAAACCTTCCTCTGTTGATGTTTCAGTCAAAGCTATCAGTTCAACACCCCGATTCCACGAGGGAGGGCCGCAGACACCCTGTAACTACAGGCCAATTTGGTTAACATCTATTGTTGGAAAGTATTGGAATCAATTATGAAGGAATTAATGTTAGAACTTTTGAAAAGTCATAATCTAATCAAGTAGAGACAGAAAGGGAAATTGTGCTGTTGGAGTGAGTGTTAACAGAAGTGGATCGAGGGATTGGGTAGTGTTGTCGATCAGCGAGACCGGGTGGTTCAGGTACATCATTCTTTGAAGTTTGTGTCACACATAGATGGGGGGGTGGGGGGGCGGTTTAAGAAGCACTTCATTGCTCAGCCCTTTGAGTACAGGAGTTGGGGCGTCATGTTGAGGTTGTACAGGATATTGGTGAGGCCTCTTCTGGAGAACTGCGTCCAGTTCTGGTCTCTCTACTATCAGGAGGCAAGGTTTACCGGGATGTTGCCATGTATGGAAGGTTTGAGTTATAAAGAAAGGCTGGATAGTTCATTTGGAGCAATTCTGATCTAGGAAGGACATGATTAAATTGAAAAGGGTGCAGAAAAGATTTACCAGGATGTTCCCGGGACTGAAGGGTTTAGTTATAAGGAGAGACTGGGACTTTTCTCACAGGAGCGTCGGAGGTTGAGAGACGATCCAGTGGAGGTTTATAAAATTGTGAGGGGCATAGATAGATAAACTGGGAGGTGTCTTTTCCCGAAGGTGGGAGATTTCAAGACCAAGGGGCACATTTTTTTAAGGTGAGAGGAGAGAGAGATTTTAAAAAGACACAGGGGTTTGGTGGGGGGGGGGGGCAAAGTTTTTTACACAGAGGGTGGTTCACGTGTGGAGTGAACTTCCTGAGGGAGTGGTGGATGTGGGATCAGTTACACCATTTAAAGACGTTTGGATAAGTCCATGAGTGGGAAAGGCTTGGAGGGATATGGGCCCAAGAGCAAGCAGGTGGGACTAGATTAGTTTGGGATTATGGACTGGTTGGGCTGAAGGGTCCGTGTCTGTGTTGTATGACTCTATAACTCAACAGATGTGTTGCATTTGGACTTCTGGAAGGTAATCAGCCTCACAAAAGGTGAAGACTTAAGAGTCTGCGGTGGGAGCCTATCGGCATGGACGGAGAATTGGCTCATGGGCAGGAAACGGGGAACTGGGAGAAGGGGTTATTTTTTCAGGTTGGCGAGCAGTGCCCAGTCCTGTCCCATAGGGGTCAGCGCTGGGACCACAACTGTTTCCAATCCATCTGAAAGACTTGGAGGAGGGAGGGAAAGGTCCTGCAGCCAGATCCACAGATGACACCAAAACAGACGCACCGGGAGGTTGAGAGAAGGAGACACAGAGAGATATTGAAGCAACATCGACGTGCCCACCTCCTGAAGCTGCCTGGCTTGCTGTGTTCTTCCAGCCACCGGCCTGTCTCCCTCGGATTCCAGCATCTGCTGTTTGTTTTTGTCTCTGACACAGGGACGTTGACAGACGAAGGAGGTGCCTAAGGACCATCACGCGGGTAAACGTGAAGTTGTTCCTTTGGGAAGGGAGTCCGGGATGTTATTTAAATGGGGAAAGTCTGCATGAAGCTGCAACACAAAGGGACCTGGGGGGGGGGGGGGGGGGGGGGGGGGGCGGAATCCCCTGCACGAAACACAGAAAGCTAGCACTCAGGGGCAGCAGGGAATCAGGAAGGGTCGTGGAATATTGACCCTTATTTCAAGGGGGTAAGAGTGGGGAGGTGTGACTGGAACTGTCCAAGGTGCTGGGGGAGACCACATCGGGAATACTCTGAGCGGTTCCTTATTTAGGGAAAGATATCATTTCATTGGAGGTAGTTCAGAGAGAAGCTTCACTCGGTGATCCCCGGGAGGGGGGGGGGGGGGGGGGGAGTGTCTCATGTACAAAGGCCTGAACAGGTTGGGACTCTATGCCCTGGATTTGGGAAGCATGGGAGGCTGATCTGACTGGGACATATTAAGGGGCGAGACAGGGTCAGTGCTGAGAGGATGCTCCCCTCCCCCCCCCCCCCCCCCCCTCCACCGCCCTCAGGGGAGAGGCTAGGACCAGAGGGCACCCTCTCAGAATAAAGGGGGGGGGGGAATTCAGACTGAGATGAGGAGGAATTTACTCCCTCAGAGGGTTTGAGTGTTTTTTTGGAATTGCTTGCCACAGCCAGCAGTGGGGGGCAGAGCCCTTGTGTATATTGAAGGTTGAAACAGAGATTCCTGATCCGTCAGGGGAATCGGGGTGTTACATGGAAAGAGGAAAATCAGATCAGCCATGATCCTGCTAAATGCAGGAGCAGGCTTGAGGGGCCGAATGGCCTGCTCCTCTTCCAGTCTCTGATGCTCCTGTGGCGATAAGAGTCGGGCAGTCCTTGGGAGTGTTCTTGGGTTATATTTATCCCTCGGTTAATCTCACTTAAAGAGCTTATCATGGCTTTACTATCCGCGCAAAGCAGCACAGTGCACAGTCTCTGCCGTGGTTCCTGCACCCCAACAGGGACTGCCCTTGGAAAACTGCTCCACCGGCTGCCGAATGCTTTGGGATGCTCTGCGGTGGTGATAGGCGCTATAGAAATGTAAGTCTGTCCTTTTTCATTTGACATCCTTCACTGGGTTTCAACGTGTCCGCCCCCAATCCCCCTCCACCCACCGCTTCCCCTTCCCCTTCCCTGTTCCCTAAGACAGCGTGCCTGGATGTGCAACCTCACTTTCCAGTTCATGGAGAGAGGGCTTGCATTTGTGTAGCACCTGCCACCTTCCCAGGCCATCTGAACGAGCCTTCCCGGCTCCCCCTTTGCTTTCCCTGAGGCTGTTCATGGTGTTTTCTGTCCTGGTCTGTTACCACAGACTTGACACCAACTGCTAGCTCCCTTTTCTTACATACTTCTCTTGTCTTCATTCATAAACGTTTCATTTCTTTCCCCATCCTTTACACCCAACTGCAAGGATCTGTGCACAAGTGTACAAGACAGTGATGGTTACGTGTGAGTGTGTGTGTGAGAGACTCTGTGTGTGCGTGTGTATGACAGAGAGTGTGAGCATGTGTGAGAGTGTGTGTATGTGAGAGTGAGTGTGTGTGTGTGTTTGTGTGTGAGAGACAGTATGTACGTGTGAAAGAGAGAGAGAGTGAATGTGTGTGTCTGTGTGTGTGCGTGAAAGAGTGTGTGTGAGAGAGTTAGTGTGTGTGTATGTGTGTGAGTGTGCTTGTGTGTGTGTGAGCATGTTAGTGTGTGTGAGTGTTAGTGTGTGTGTGAGAGAGAGTGAGTTTGTGTGTGTGTTAGTATGTGTTTGTGAGAGAGAGAGTGTGTGTGTGTGTGAATGTGTGTGAAAGTTAGTGTGTGTGAGTGTTAGTGTGTGTGTGAGAGTGAGTGTGTGTGTGAGTGCTAGTGTGTGTGTGAGAGTGAGTGTGTGTGAGTGTTTGTGTGTGTGTGTGAGTGTGTGTGTGTGTGAGAGAGAGAGTGAGTGTGTCTGTGTGTGTGATGTGAGTGTGTGTAAGTGTGTGTGAGTGTTAGTGTGTGTGTGAATGTGTGTGAGGGAGAGTGAGTGTGTCTATGGGTGTGACTGTGCGAGCATTAATCTGTGTGTGAGTGTTAGTGTGTGTGAGAGAGAGTGTGCGTGTGTGTGTGTTAGTGTGCGTGTGTGTGTGTTAGTATGTGTGTGTGTGAGTGAGAGCGAGTGTGTGAGTGTGTGTGAGTGTTAGTGTGTGTGTGAGCGTTAGGGTGTGTGTGTGAGAGAGAGTGAGTGTGAGTGTTAGCGTGTTTGTGTGATAGAGAGTGCGTCTGTGAGTGTGAGTGTGTGCGAGTGTTAGAGTGTGTGTGAGAGAGTGTGTGTGTGAGAGAGAGTGTGTGTGTGAATGTGTGTGAGTGTTAGTGTGTGTGAATGTTTGTGTGTGTGTGAATGTTTGTGTGTGTGTGAGTGTGAGTGTGCGTGTGTGAGAAAGAGTGAGTGTGTCTGTGTGTGTGAGTGTTAGTGTGTGTGAGAGAGTGAGTGTGTCTGTGTGTGAGAGAGTGTGTCTGTATGTGTGTGAGTGTTAGTGTACATGTGTGTGAGAGAGAGAGTGAGTGTGTCTGTGTGTGTTAGTGTGAGTGTGTGAGAGAGTTAGTGTGTCTGTGTGTGTCGGTTTGTGAATGTTTGCGTGTGTGTGAGTGTGTGAGTGTTAGTTTGTGTGTGTGTGAGAGAGTGAGTGTGTGAGTGTGTGTGAGTGTGTGCAAGTGTTAGTGTGTGTGTGAGTGTGTGTGTGTTAGTGTGTGTGTGAGAGAGTGTGTCTGTATGTGTGTGAGTGTTAGTGTACGCGTGTGTGTGAGAGAGAGTGAGTGTGTCTGTGTGTGTTAGTGTGAGTGTGTGAGAGAGTTAGTGTGTCTGTGTGTGTCGGTTTGTGAATGTTTGTGTGTGTGTGAGTGTGTGAGTGTTAGTTTGTGTGTGTGAGAGAGTGAGTGTGTCTGTGTGTGTGAGTGTGTGAGTGTTAGTGTGTATGTGAGAGAGAGTGAGTGTGTGAGTGTGTGTGAGTGTGTGCAAGTGTTAGTGTGTGTGTGTGTGAGTGTGTGTGTTGAGGGAGAGTGAGTGTGCCTCTGTGTTTGAGTGCGTGCAAGTGTTAGTGTGTGTGTGAGTGTGTGTGAGTGTTAGTGTGTGTGTGAGAGAGTGTGTCTGTATGTGTGTGAGTGTTAGTGTACGTGTGTGTGTGAGAGAGAGTGAGTGTGTCTGTGTGTGTTAGTGTGAGTGTGTGAGAGAGTTAGTGTGTCTCTGTGTGTCGGTTTGTGAATGTTTGTGTGTGTGTGAGTGTTAGTGTATGTGTGTGAGAGTGAGTGTGTGTAAGTGTTAGTGTGTGTGTGAGCGTTAGTGTGTGTGTTGAGGGAGAATGAGTGTGCCTCTGTGTGTGAGTGCGTGCAAGTGTTAGTGTTTGTGTGAGTGTGTGTGAGTGTTAGTGTGTATGAGAGAGAGTGAGTGTGTCAGTGTGTGTGAGTGTTAGTGTGTGTGCGAGAGAGAGTGTGTCTGTGCATGTGAGTGTGTGTGTTAGTGTGCGTGTGTGAGAGATAGTGACTTTGTGTGTGTGTGTGAGTGAGTGTTAGTATGTTTGTGTGTGTGAGAAAAAGAGTGAGTGTGTGTGTGAGAGAGAGTGAGTGTGTGTGTGTTAGTGTGCAGGTGTGAGAGAGAGTGTGTGTCTGTGTGTGTGAGTATTAGTGTGTGTGTGAGAGAGAGTGAGTGTGTGTGTGTTAGTGTGCGTGTGTGTGAGAGAGAATGAGTGTGCCTGTGTGTGAGTGTTAGTGTGTGTGTTAGTGTGTGTGTGAGAGAGTGAGTGTGTCTGTGTGTGAGTGTTAGTGTGTTTGTGAGAGAGTGAGTGTGTCTGTGTGTGTGAGTGTTAGTGTACGTGTGTGTGAGAGAGTGAGTGTGTGTAAGTGCTAATGTGTGTGTTAGTGTGTGTATGAGAGTGAGTGTGTGTGTGTGTTAGTGTATGTGTGTGTGAGTATTAGTGTGCGTGTGTGTGTGTTTGTGTGTGTGTTAGTGTGTGTGAGTGTTAGTGTATTTGTGAGAGAGAGAGAGTGTGTGTGTGAATGCGTGCAAGTGTTAGTTTGTGTGAGTGTGTGTGAGTGTTAGTGTGTGTGTGAGAGAGAGTGAGTGTGCCTGTGTGTGTGAGTGTGTGTGAGTGTTAGTATGTTTGTGTGTGTGCGAGAGAGTGTTTGTGTGAGTGTTAGTGTCTGTGTCTGAGTGTTAGTGTGTGTGTGAGAGAGAGTGAGTGTGTCTGTCTGTGTGTGTGAGTGTTAGTGTGTGTGTGTGAGAGAGCGAGTGTGTCCGTGTGTGAGTGTTAGTGTGTGTGTGAGAGAGTGAGTGTGTCTGTGTCTGTTAGTGTGTGTGTGAGAGAGTGTGTGTCTGTGTGTGAGTGTGTATAAATGTTAGTGTGTGTGTGAATGTTAGTGTGTGTGTGAGTGTGTATGAGTGTTAGTGTGCATGTGAATGTTAGTGTGTGAGTGTTTATGTGTGTGTGTGAGAGTGAGTGTGTCTGTGTGTGAGTGTGTATGAGTGTTAGAGTGTGTGTAAGAGAGAGTTAGTGTGTGTGTGAGTGTGTGTGTGAATGTTAGTGTGTGTGCATGTGAGAGAGAGTGAGTGTGTCTGTGTGTGTGAGTGTTAGTGTGCATGTGTGAGAGAGAGTGTGTTTGTGTGAGTGTGTGTGAGTGTTAATGTTAGTGTGTGAGAGAGTGAGTGTGTGTGTGAGAGTTAGTGTGCGTGTGTGTGAGATAGAGCGAGTGTGTCTGTGTGTGTGAGTGTTAGTGTGTGTGAGAGAGTGTGTGTTTGTGTATGTGAATTTGTGTGAGTGTTAGTGTGTGTGAGAGAGAGTGAGTGTGTCTGTGTGTGCATGTTAGTATGTGTGTGTGAGAGTGGATGAGTGCGTGTGAGTGTTAGTGTGTGTGTGTGTGTGAGAGTGAGTGAGTGCGTGTGTGAGCATTAGTGTGTGTGGGTGGGAGAGAGAGTGTGTCTGTGTGTGTGAGTGTGTGTGAGTGTTAGTATGCATGTGTGAGAGAGAGTGAGTATGTCTGTGTGTGTTAATGTGTGTGTGACAGAGAGAGTGAGTCTGTCTGTGTGTGTGTGTGTGAATGTTTGTGTGTGTGTGAGTGTTAGTATACGTGTGTGTGAGAGAGTGAGTGGGTGTAAGTGTTAGTGTGTGTTGGTGTGTGTGTGAGAGAGTGAGTGTTTGCATGGGTGTTAGTGCGCATGTGTATGTGTGTGTATGAGAGAGAGTGAGTGTTAGTATGTGTGTGAGTGTGTGTGAGTGTTTGTGTGTGTGAGAGAGAGTAAGTGTGTGAATGTTAGTGCATGTGTGAGAGAGAGTGAGTGTGTCTGTGTGTGTGTGAATGTTAGTGTGTGTGAGAGAGACTGAGTGTGTCTGTGTGTGTGAGTGTTAGCGTGTGTGTGAGAGAGAGTGAGTGTGTCTGTGTGTGTGTGAGTGTTAGTGTTAGTGTGTGTGAGAGTGTGTATGATGTTAGTGTGTGCATGTGAGAGAGAGTGAGTGTGTCTGTGTGTGTGAGTGTGTTAGTGTGCGTGTGTGTGAGAGAGAGTGAGTGTGTCTGTGAATGTGAGTTTGTGTGAATGTTAGTGTGTGTGTGAGAGAGAGAGTGAGTGTGTCTGTGTGTGCATGTTAGTATGTGTGTGAGGGAGAGTGAGTGTGTCTGGGTGTTAGTGTGTGTGTGAGAGAGTGAGTGTGTGTGTGTTAGTGCACGTATGTGTGAGTGTTAGTGTGCGTGTGTGTGTGAGAGAGTGAGTGTATGAGTGTTAGTGTGTGTCTGAGAGTGAGTGATTGTGTGCGTGAGTGTTAGTGTGTGTGTGTTTGGGAGAGAGAGTGAGTGTGTCTGTGTGTGTGTTAGTGTGTGTGTGACGAGAGAGTGAGTGTGTCTGTGTGTGTGAGTGTGGGTATGTGTGTGAGAGAGTGAGTGTGTGTAAGTGTTAGTGTGTGTGAGAGAGTGAGTGTGTGTGCAAGGGTGTTAGTGTGCACGTGTGTGTTAGTGTGCGTGTGTGTGAGAGACAGTGAGTGTGTGAGTGTGTGTGAGTGTTAGTGTGTGTGTTAGTGTGTGTGTGAGAGAGAGTGAGTGTGTCTGTGTATGTGAGTTTGAGTGAGTGAAAGTGTGTGTGTGTGAGAGAGAGTGAGTGTATCTGTGTGTGCATGTTAGTGTGTGTGTCTGAGAGAGAGTGAGTGTATCTGTGTGTGCATGTTAGTGTGTGTGTCTGAGAGAGAGTGAGTGTGCCTGTGTGTGTGAGTGTGAATGTTAGTGTGTGAGAGAGAGAATGTGTCTGTGTGTGTGCGTGAGAGAGAGTGTGTCTGTTTGTGTGGGTGTGTGTGTGTTAGTGTGCATGTGTGAGAGTGTGTGTCTGTATGTGTGTGTGAGTGTTAGTGTGTGTATGTGAATGAGAGTGAGTGTGTCTGTGTGTGTGAGTGCATGTGAATGTTAGTGTGTGTGTTAGTGTATGTGTGTGAGAGAGAGAGAGTGAGTGCGTGTAAATGTTAGTGTGCATAGGTGAGTGTGAGTGTTAGTGTGTGCGTGTGAGAGAGAGTGAGTGTGTGTGAGTGTTAGTGTGTGTATGTGAGAGAGAGGTAGTGTGACAGTGTGTGAATGTTAGTGTGTGTGTGAGAGAGAGTGAATGTGTATGTGTTGGTGTGTTTGTGCGTGTGTTAGAGATAGAGTGAGTATGTCTATGTGTGTGTATGAATGTTAGTGTGTGTGTGTTAGTGTACGTGTGTGTGAGAGAGAGAGTGAGTGTGAGTGAGTGTTAGCGTGTGTGTGTTAGTGTGTGTTTGTGAGAGAGTGTGTGTGAGTCTGAGAGAGAGTGTGTGTGAGTGTATGTGAGTGTTAGCGTGTGCATGTGAGAGAGAGTGAGTGTGTGTGTGAGTATTAGTGTGTGTATGTGAGAGAGAGTGAGTGTGTCTGTGTGAGTGTTAGTGTGTGTGTGAGAGAGTGTGTGTATTAGTGTGTGCGTGTGTGTGAGAGTGAGTGTGTCTGTGTGTGAGTGTGTGAGTGTTAGCGTGCGTGTATGCCTATGTGTGTGTGTGTGTGAGTGTTAGTGAGTGTGTGTGAGAGAGAGAGTGAGTGTGTCCGTGTGTGTGTGTGTGTGTGAGTGAGTGTGTGTAAGTGTTAGTGTGTGTGAGAGAGAATGCGTGTGTGTGTGAGAGAGAGAGAGTGAGTGTGTGAGCATGTGTGAGTGTTAGTGTGTGTGTGTGAGTGTTTGTGTGTGTGTGAGAGAGAGTGAGTGTGTCTGTGTGTGAGTGTGTGTGTGAGTGTTAGTATGTGTGAGAGAGAGTGAGTGTGTCTGCGTGGGTGAGTGTTGGTATGTGTGTGTGTGCATGAGTATTAGTGTGCGTGTGTGTGAGAGAGTGAGTGTGTCTGTGTGTTTGTGAATGTTAGTGTGTGTGTGTGAGAGAGAGTGAGTGTGTGTGTGAGAGAGAGTGTGTGTGAGTGAAAGTGAGTGTGTGTGAGTGTTAGTGTGTATGCGAGAGAGTGAGTGTGTGAGAGTGAGTGTGTGTGTGTGAGAGAGAGAGAGTGAGTGTGTGTGTGAGTGCGTGCGTGTGTGTGAGAGAGAGTGAGCATGTCTGTGTGAGAGAGAGTGGGTGAGTGAGTGTGTGAGTGTGTGTGAGTGTTAATGTGTGCGTGTGAGTGAGTGTAAGTGGGTGTGAGTGTTAGTGTGTTTGTGAGAGAGAGTGAGTGTGTGTGCGAGAGAGAGTGAGTGTGTGTGTGAGAGAGAGTGAGTGTGTGTGTGAGAGATTGAGTGTGTTTGTGTGAGTGTGTGTGAGTGAGAGTGAGTGTGTGTGTGAATGTTAGTGTGTGTGTGAGAGAGTGTGTGTGAGCGTGTGTGAGTGCGTGAGTGTGTGTGAGAGAGTGAGCGTGTGTATATGTGAGAGAGAGTGAGTGTGTGTGTGTGAGAGTGTGTGTCAGTGAGTGTGTGTGTGTGTGTGAGTGTTAGTGTGTGTGAGAGAGAGAGTGTGTGTGAGTGAGTGCGTGTGAATGTTAGTATGTGTGAGAGAGAGTGAGTGTGTCTGTGTGTGAGTGTTAGTATGTGTGCGTGTGTGAGTGTTAGTGTGTGAGAGAGAGAGTGAGTGTGTCTGAGTGTTAGTGTGTGTATTAGTGTGTGTTTGTGAGAGAGTGAGTGTGTGTGTGAGTGTGTTAGTGTGTGTTTGTGAGAGAGTGAGTGTGTGCCTGAGTGTGAGAAAGTCTGAGTGTTAGTGTGTGTGTGTGCATGTGTTAGTGTGTGTGTGTGTGAGAGAGTGAGTTTGTGTGAGTGTTAGTGTGTGTGTTAGTGTGTGCTTGTAAGAGAGTGAGTGTGTGTGTGAGTGTTCATGTGTGTGTGACAGAGAGTGTGTGCGAGTGTTAGTGTGCGTTTGAGTGTTAGTGTGTGTCTCTGTCTGTGTGAGTGTGTGTGTTAGCATGTGTGTGAGTGTGTGTGTTTGTGTATGTTAGTGTGTGTGAGAGAATGAGTGTGTGTGTGTGAGTGTTAGAATGTGTGTGTGAGAGAGAGTGAGTATGTCTGTGTGTGTGAGTGTGTGTGTGTGTTGATATGTGTGTGTGTGTTAGTGTGTGTGAGGGAGTGAGTGTGTGTGAGTGTTAGTGTGTATGTGAGTGTTAGTGTGTGTGTGAGAGAGAGAATGTGTGAGTGTTAGTGTGTGTGTGTGTTAGTGTGCGTGTGACAGAGAGTGAGTGTGTGTGTGAGTGTTAGTGTGTATGTGAGTATGTGTGTGTTAGTGTGTGTGTGAGTGCGAGAGAGTGTGTGTGTGTGATAGAGTGTGTGTGAGTGAGTGATAGTGTGTTGTGAGAGAGATGTGTGTTGTAGTGTTGTGAGTGAGTTAGGTGTCTGAGTGTGTGAGTGTGAGAGAGTGTTAGTGTGTCTAGTGAGTGTGAGTGTGTGTGAGTGTAGTGTGTGTGAGAGAGTGTGAGTGTGTGTGAGTGTTAGTGTGAGATGTTGAGAGAAGACGTGTGAGTGTGATAGTGTGTGTTAGTAGTTGTGGATGTGATAGAGAGTGTGTGAGTGATAGTGTGTGTGTGAGTATTGTGTTAGTGATAGTGTGTGTGTGATGATAGTGTGAGTAGAGAGTGTGATGAGTGAGTTGTGTGTGATGAGTAGCGTGTGAGTGAGTGAGAGAGTGTGAGGGAGTGTGTGTGTGAGTTGCGAGGTGTTAGTGTGTGTGCGGAGAGAGTGTGTGTGTGTGAGCGCTGTTAGTGTAGTGTGTGCGAGTAGAGAGTGTGTGAGATGTAGAGTGTTAGTGAGTGTGTGTGTGAGAGTAGTGAGTGATGAGTGTGAGAGAGAGTGAGTGTGTGGTGTGTGAGAGAGTGAGTGTGTGTGTGTGAGTGAGTGTGTGTGTGAGTGATTGGTGAGTGTGTGAGAGTGTGTGTGAGTGTGTGCGTGAGTGTGTGTGTGTGAGTGATTGAGTGAGTGTGTGAGAGTGTGTGTGTGTGAAAGAGTGTGAGTGTGTGTGTGTGAGAGAGTGAGTGTGTGTGTGAGTGTGTGTGTGAGAGAGTGTGAGTGTGTGTGTGAGAGAGTGTGAGTATGTGTGTGTGAGTGAGTGTGTGTGTGTGTGTGTGAGAGATAGTGTGTGTGTGTGAGAGAGAGAGTATGAGTGTGCGTGTGTGAGAGAGTGTGTGTGTGTGAGAGAGAGCGTGTGAGTGTGTGTGTGTGAGAGAGTGAGTGTGTGTGTGAGAGAGAGTGTGAGTGTGTGTGGGAGAGAGAGTGTGTGTGAGAGAGAGAGAGTGTGAGTGTGTGTGCGTGTGTGTGAGAGCGTGTCTGTGTGAGAGTGTGTCTGTGTGAGAGTGAGTGTGTGTGAGAGAGAGTGTGTGTGTGTGAGAGAGTGTGTGTGAGAGAGTGTGCTTGTGTGTGTGTGAGAGAGTGAGTGTGTGTGTGAGTGTGTGTGTGAGAGAGTGTGAGTGTGTGTGTGTGAGAGAGTGTGAGTGTGTGTGGGAGAGAGAGTGTGAGTGTGTGTGGGAGAGAGAGTGTGTGTGAGAGAGAGAGAGTGTGAGTGTGTGTGTGCGTGTGTGAGAGTGTGTGTGTGTGAGAGTGAGTGTGTGCGGGTGTTAGTGTGTGTGCGAGAGAGAGTGAGTGTATGTGTGTGTGTTCGTGTATGTGTGTGAGAAAGAGTGAGTGTGTGTGAGGGAGTGAGTGTGTGTGTGTGAGAGAGTGAGTGTGTGAGAGAGAGAGTGTGAGTGTGTGTGTGAGAGAGTGTGTGTGTGAGTGTGAGTGTGTGTGAGAGAGAGAGTGTGTGTGTGAGAGAGTGTGTGTGTGAGAGAGAGTGAGTGAGTGTGTGTTGGGGGGAGGGAGAGGACTGAGCTCTAAGCCAAGTTTACCCTGGGTTTGAGACACAATCTGTGATGACGATGGGGAATATGTCTGTCACGATTCTGTGATTGAAAAGCTGCACAGTTGGTGCAACAGATGATCCTGGTGGGGGAGCTGCGGGTAAGTTAATTGCTTCGCCTGTGGAATTTTCTGACTGCCGACCCAGTGTTACTTTCAATCTATTCTGATTTATCATTGTAGCATTGAGTACAGGAGTTGGGGCGTCATGTTGAGGTTGTACAGGACATTGGTGAGGCCTCTTCTGGAGAACTGTGTCCAGTTCTGGTCCCCCTGTTATAGGAAGGTGATTATTAAACTGGAGAGGGTTCAGGAGAGATTTACCAGAGAATGGAGGGTTTGGGTTATACAGAGAGGCTGGGTAGGCTGGGACTTTCTTCACCGGAGAGTAGGAGGTTGAGAGGTAATCTTATACAGGTTTATAAAATCATGAGGGATATAGATAGAGTTAACGGGAGGTGTCTTTTCCCTAGGGTGGGGGATTTCAAGTCACAGGGGGTACATTTTTAAGATGACAGGAGAGAGATTTAAATAAGACACGAGAGACAACGTTTTTACACACAGGGTGGTTCGTGTGTGGAATAAACTTAGAGTTATAGAGAATATGCAGCACAGAAACAGACCCTTCGGCCTAACACATCCACGCCGACCAGATATCCTGAATTAATCTAGTCCCAATTGCCAGCATTTGCCCCAGATCCCTCTAACTCCTTACCCCTGGGGTAAAGACCTTGACCATCCACCTTATCCTTGCCCCTCATGATCTTATAAAGTCACCCCTCAGCCTCCAACACTCCAGTGAGTGGAGTCCCACCTCCTCATTCTAACTCAAACCTTCCAGTCTCAGGTAACATCCTTGTAAGTCTTTTCTGAACCCTTTCCAGTTTAAAAACATCCTTCCTACAGCGGCGATGATCAGAATTGAATGCAGTATTCCAAAAGTGGCCTGAAGAACTCCTGTACTCAATACTCTGACCAATAAAGGAAAGCATACCAAACGCCTTCTTCACTATCCTATCTATGTGCGACTCCATTTTCAAGGAGCTATGAACCTGCACTCCAAGGTCTCTTTGTTCAGCAACACTCCCTAGGACCTTACCATTTAAGTCGTGCCCTGATTTGCCTTTCCAAAATGTACCACCTCACATTTATTTAAATTAAGTTCTATCTGCCACTCCTCAGCCCATTGGCCCATCTGGTCCAGATCCTGTTGTAATCTGAGGTAACCTTCTTCGCTGTCCACTACACCTCCAATTATGGTGTCATCTACAAACTTACTCAGTATACCTCTTATGCTCACACCCAAGTCATTTATATAAATGATGAAAAGTAGTGGACCCAGCACTGATCCTTGTGGCACTCCACTGGTCACAGGCCTCCAGTCTGAAAAACAACCCTCCACCACCACCCTCTGTCTTCTACCTTTGAGCCAGTTCTGTATCCAAATGCATAGTTCTCCCTGTATTCCGTGAGATATAACCTTGCTAACCAGTCTCCCATGGGAAACCTTGCAAACACCACCTTCAGGGAGCTATGAACCTGCACTCCAAGGTCTCTTTGTTCAGCAACACTCCATCTGCCACTTCTCAGCCCATTGGCCCATCGAATCAAGAGCCTGTTATGCTCTGAGTTAACCTTCTTCACTGTCCACTATACCACCTAGTTTGGTGTCATCTGCAAACTTACTAACCATACCTCCTAAATTCTTATGCAAATCATTTATATAAATGATGAACAAAAGTGGACCCAGCAGTTAAATGAACAGCAAGCCGTCTGGAGAGATAATTGCAAGGGCATTCACTAACTTGAGCTTTACAACCCAGAGAGAGAGAGAGAGAGAGAGAGACGTTCATTCACTCAGAGGCAGACAGAAAATGCCATTAACATGAGTATTTGGGCTGGAGGAAAGTCTGGAACTGTTTGCAAGAGAACAGGAAACAAAAGGTGTCACAGAGGAAGTAATCTTATAAAACAACTTGGTTAAGGAACACAAGTTAAGCAGTAAGTGAGCTAAGTTAGCAGCTCGCTTAAAGGGTGTTGTATAGAGTCACTAATTAAAGAAAGTAGCATTAAATTAATGCAGAAATTTACCAAAATGATATCAGTAGAACAGAAGCATTAATGTGGACTGACCACATTCACTGGGGTTTGGGTGTCCTTAAGGTTGTTGTCAGGATAAAAGGGTTGAACCCCACCTTCTGAAATCGATGAAGTGACTGTATCCAATGGTACAGTGGAACAGAGTTCATTTTTCACTTACATTGAATAAATGCAGGTGTTTTTTCTGTTAGAGGAACATCACAAACTTCTCGTGAATATGGTTGGAACAGAAAGAAATTATTTTAAAAATTGTGGTCCATCAAGCCAGATTTTACGCTGGGGTCTGATTTGTTTGGCATTACTATCACCTGGGGAGCAGAACAAAGAGAGGGGATCTCTTTCTGCACTTCCTAGAACTCAAACTTTCTTGGCTGCAAAGTACTTTGAGATGCCCTGAGGATGTGAATGGTGCTGCAGAAATGCAGATCTTTTTTATTGATAGGGTGTGGACACAATGTTTGGCATGTTAAAATTTGTTTATTGTCACATGTTTGTCTGCTTCCACACCGTCTGACTCTATAATACAGGGAAAAGTGTTGTACATTAGGATAACGTGAAATTGATATCAGTTGGTCAGCCTTGCTATTGAGACAGTGTTATGCCTGAAATGTTGATTCTCCTGCTCCTTGGACCCCACCACTAGGGATATATTTCCCTCCCCACCTCTTTCTGTGTTTCAGAGCGACCATTCCCTCCGCGACTCGCTTGTCAGATCCACGACACCCCCCCCAACCACTAACCCACCCTCCCCTCCTGTCACCTTCCCCTGACACTGCAGGAATTACAAAACCTGCGTCCATACCTCCCCCCACCCACCTCCATCCAAAGCCCCAAAGGAGCCTTCCACATCCATCATAGATTTACTGTCTCCGTTGCTCCCGATGCGGTCTCCTCTACATTGGGGAGACAGGACGCCAACTTGCACAGTGCTTTAGGGAACATCTCTGGGACACACACACTCCACCGCCCCGTGACCGAACACTTTAACTCTCCCTCCCACTCCGTCAAAGACATGCAGGTCCTGGGCCTCCTCCATCACCTGACACCAGGAGGAAGGGGGCCTCACCTTCCTCCTTGGGACCCTTCAACCAAACGGCATTAATGGGGATTTCACCAGTTTCCTCATTTCCCCTCCCCCCACCTTATCCCAGTCCCAACCCTCCAGCTCAGCACCGCCCTCATGACCTGTCCTCCTTCCTCCCTACCTATCTGCTCCACCCTCCTCTCTGACCTATCACGTTCACCCTCCTCCCCCATCGACCAATCACCTTCCCAGTGACCTCACCCCTACCCCCATCTTCCTATGTATCTCTCAGCCCCCTTGGCCCACCAGCCTCATTCCTGATGAAGAGCTTATGCCCGTTACGTTGATTCTCCTGCTCCTCGGATGCTGCCTGACCGGTTGTGCTTTTCCAGCACCACACACTTCGACTCTGACCTCCAGCATCTGCAGTCCTCACTGTCTCCTATAGACACAGGTACCCAAGCACAAACACCCTTTGCAATGGGCACTTAAGTACACTTCATGTTGCGTTCCTTCCTATACAATACCACGGTTTAATACTGTTATTCTTGGTTTAAGATTAACCGATATCCATTTGCAAAGCAGTAGAAAGCAGAGTTTCACAGAAGTTATGAGTTGAAGATGCTATTGTTGGACTGGGGTGTACAAAGTTAAAAGTCACACAGCACCAGGTTATAGTCCGACAGGTTTAATTGGAAGCACTAGCTTTCGGAGCGCTGCTCCTTCACCAGGTGATTGTGGAGAATAAGACTAGAAGACACAATCTTATACTGCACATGTCTTACAATCTTATTCTCCACAACCACCTGACGAAGGAGCGTCACTCCGAAAGCTAGTGCTTCCTAATAAACCTGTTGGACTATAACCTGATGCCGTGTGACTTTTAACTTCACAAAAGTTGACTGGGAAGTACAAACGGTGCACTGAGGTGCCACCACTGGCTGGAGGGTGGAATTACAGCAACTCTGCTCCAAACACAAGGAATTGCATTTCTGTAGCACCTTCTGTCATCATAGGACAGCCTTTGACAAGGTCCTGCATCCAGTAAAGTTAGATCGCACAGGGCGAGCTTCCTAACTGGGTACAAAATTGGCTTGACGGGAAGAGACAGTGGGCAGTGGTGGAGGGGTGGTGTTCAGAGCAGAGACACAGGGATCGGTGCTGGGTCCACTTTTGTTTGTCATTTGGAGAAGGACAGAGGAGGCATGGTTAGTAAGTTTGTGAGTGACACCAAGATTGGCGGCATAGTGGACGGGGAAGAAGGTTGTCTGGGGATCTTGATCAATTGGGTCAATGGGCTGAGGAGGGGCAGAAGGAGTTTAGTTTAGATAAATGGGAGGCAACGCATTTTGGTAAAACAAATGAGGGCAGAACATATACAAACTTAAAGTAGGGCCCTGGCTAGTGTTGTAGAACAGAGAGATCTAGGGGTGCAAGTACATAATTCTTCAATGTTTGTGTCACAAGTAGACAGGGTGGTTAAGAAGGCATTTAGCACGCTTGCCTTCAACGCTCAGACTTTTGAGTACAGGAGTTGGGACGTCAGGTTGAGGTTATACAGGACATTGGTGAGGCCTCTTCTGGAGAACTGTGTCCAGTTCTGGTCCCCCTGTTATAGGAAGGTGATTATTAAACTGGAGAGGGTTCAGAAGAGATTTACCAGGGAATGGAGGGTTTGGGTTATACAGAGAGGCTGGGTAGACTGGGAGCTTATTGATCACTGGAGTACAGGAGGTTGAGCAGTGACCTTATCGAGGTTTATAAAATAATGAGGCGTACAGATAGGGCGTCTTTTCCCTGGGGTGGGGGAGTTTGAAGACTAGAGAGCACACTTTCAAGGTGAGAGGAGAGAGATTTTAAAAAGACAGGAGAGGCAGATTTTAAACACAGTGGGTGGTTCGCGTGTGGAACGAACTTCCTGAGGAAGTGGTGGATGTGGATACAGTTACAATGTTTAAAAGACATTTGGGTAAGTTCGTGAATTGGAGCGAGTGGGGACTGCAGAGGCTGGAGATCAGAGTCGAGAGAGTGGTGCTGGAAAAGCACAGCCGGGTCAGGCAGCATCCGAGGAGCAGGAGAATCGACGTTCCGGGCATGAGCCCTTCATCAGGAATCCTGAAGAAGGGCTCCTGCCCGAAACGTCGATCCTCCTGCTCCTCGGATGCTGCCTGACCCTGCTGTGCTTTTCCAGCACCACTCTCTCGACACTAGGTACAGGAATGGGAAAGGTTTGGAGGGATATGAAAGTAGCTTAGTTTGGGATTATGGATTGGTTGGATGGAAAGGTCTGTTTCTGTGCTAGATGACTCTGTGAGAAACCACCCCTTGAAGTGTGTAATACAGGGAACCCCGAAGCTAAAATGCAGGCACAGTGAGATTCCACAAACAACTCACAGTTAGGAGAAAAAACATATTAAGGCGGAGCTTTCTGCACATCAGGACAGTTTGCAAGAAAAGCCAGTGTCAAGGGAAAACAGCATTTAATCAGTGCAAGAAGAGAATGCTGATTGGTTGGCAGACACACTGTCAAGGGCAGTGCACCAGATAGCAGATGACCGACAGTTAACTTCCAAGCTTTGTTTAAGTGTTAAACTGGGATTGGTCTAAGAAACAAAGCCAAGAATTGCAGTCCCCCCATTGTGTTGAGTTGAAGTAGGTACAGTGCGCACAAAATCTTTCTGTGTACAAAGAACAGGGCTGTGAGGATTCACATATGGAGCTTCTATACCGTTAACCTGACCGGCAATCCTAATCCACTCACCAAAACCCCGTCAGTTAAATGTCAGTCATCATCGCCTTGGTGCCATGTCAATGCCCTAGCAATCGTTTGCCAACCAATCAGCACTCTCATCCCTTTATAATACAAATGCAGTTTTCCTTTTAACATGCGTATTCTTGCAGAGTGTCCTGATGAGGACATGATATAAACCTTCCTGAGGTTGGTGATAATGTGAACTTTTATTTTTTCATCATAGTGCCTCCTTTAAGGCAAGGAATCAAAATGGAGTGCCTAAATTACGCTAAAAGTCCAATAATCCCAATTTCCCAGACCCTTGAATGTTAATGATATTTGAATTGCTCATCCACATTTTTTTTTTATGTTTCCGGTCTCCGTTACCTTCCCAGACAGTGCATTCTGGATTCCCGTTGAGTGGGAAAGTTTTTTTCCCCAAACCACCACACGCCCCCAAACCTCCTGCCCCCCCCCCACCCTAAAACTATCCCCCTCTGGTGAGGGAGCCCCTAACCAAGGGGAGCAGCTACTCTCGATCCGCCCTGTCCCATACTCCTCGCAATCTCCCACACCTCAATCCCGCCTCTCTGTCTAAAGATAACCAATCCAAGCCCATCCAATCTCTCCTGCCAACTCAATGTCTCCATCCCAGGGATACATCCAGATGCATCTTCTCTGTACCCCCTCCAGTGCTCTCACACCCTTTACAACACAGATTACCTCAGCTGTGGTCTCAGCAATGCCCTGTACAACTCCAACGTCACCACCCGGCTCTTCCACTCTGTGGCACGGTGGATGAAGGCAAGCGTCTCATTTGTCAGGAAGCACTCTTGACACACAAAGTGGGGGAAACGTTTGCTCTTCAGCGGATCAGTCATTAATTTCAAGTCGGAGGTTGATACATTTCTGGTTGAGTTGCAGGCAGTTCTACCGAACTAGGTCGCAGAGAGAGAGACCTGCAGCAAGGAAAGAGACCCTTCAGCCCAACCTGTCCATGCCGCCCAGATATCCTAACCTAATCTAGTCCCGATTTGGAGGTGCCGGTGTTGGACTGGGGTGTACAATGTTAAACATCACACAACACCAGGTTATAGTCCAACAGGTTTAATTGGAAGCACACTAGCTTTCGGAGCGATGAAGGAGCAATGCTCTGAAAGCTAGTGCTTCCAATTAAATCTGTTGGACTATAACCTGGTGTTGTGTGACTTTTAATCTAGTCCCATTTGCCAGCACTTGGCCCATATCCCTCTAAACCCTTCCTATTCATATCCCCATCCAATGCCATCATTGTACCAGCCTCCACCACTTCCTCTGGCAGCTCATTCCACACACGTACCACCCTCTGGGTGAAAACGTTGCCCCTCAGGTCCCTTTCCCCTCTCACCCTAAACCTATGCCCTCTAGTTCTGGACTCCCCGACCCCAGGGAAAAGACTTTGTCTATTTACCCTATCTATGCCCCTCATGATTTTATAAACCTCTATAAGGTCACCCCTCAGCCTCCGACGCTCCAGGGAAAACAGCCCCAGCCTGTTCAGCCTCTCCCTACAGCTTAAACCTTCCAACATCCTTGTAAATCCTTTCTGAACCCTCTCAAGTATTGCAGCATCCTTCCGATAGGAGGGAGACCAGGATTACACACAATATTCCAACAGTGGCCTAACCAATGTCCTGTACAGCCACAACATGACCTCCCAACTCCTGTACTCAATACTCTGACCAATGAAGGCATGAGCCACTGAATGGTGGAATGGGGCCGAATGGCCTGTTCCTTTGGTGCAGTAAAGAGCCGAATGCTGTTGTCAGAGGCTTGAGGAACAGCGCCCTATCTGCACCCACCCCCCACCTCAGGAGCAAGTAAATGATACCACCCCTCCCCCCCCCTCCCCCATTCCCCTTCGGGGGGGGGGGGGGGGGCTATATCGAAAAGACACGTCTCTCCGTGTCTGCGCTGACCCATCGCGTTCAACATCAGCGATTGCAGGGTGAGCTGGCCTGTTGTCAGCATGCTGGGTCTGGGATCTTGCTGTGTACAGAGCGGCATCTCCCCCATCGCACCTGAGGAGTTGGAGGGGGGGGGTGGGAATAGAGTGCCCCGTCGTCCACCCGCTGGCTGCCCTGTGGACGTGGAAGGCGCTACGCAAATTCAGGTCTTTCCCCCTTTTTCCGATGCGTTTGCGGAGTGGAACATGCCGCTTCCCACCCTGGTCCTCTCTGGTGTTGAGGCTATGAATAAGTCTGAAGGAATTTGTCACTCAGATGAGAGTGAAGTGTTTGTGGTCGCAGAGGAGGGGCGCGGTTGTGGGGGGGGGGGGGGGGCGAGAGAGAGAGAGAGAGAGAGAGAGAGAGGAGAGAGAGACGGGAGGGGAGAGGTTTGGGAACCGAGTGGGTGGGAGAGAGGGAAGGGGGTACCCTTGAGGGGAAAAAGGGTCAGGTAGGCAGGGCGTAGAGGGTGGGTGGGTGGGGAGGGATTGGGAAGGAGATGGAGAGGAGGAAGAGGGAGAGAGAGTGGGAAGGGAGATGGGGAGAGAGGGAGACCAAGTGAGGAGGGGCCAAGAGGGAGAAGGGAGGGGGAGAGTGTGAGGAGAGGGAGGGGGGAATAGCGTGAGAAAATGGGAGATAGTGAGGAGAGGGGGAATGGAGAGAGTGAAGGAGGGAGGAGAGTGTGAGGAGTTGGGGAGAGAGGGAGAAGGGGAGGGGGAAGAGTGTGAGGAGAGGGAGGGGGGAATAGCGTGAGAAAATGGGAGATAGTGAGGAGAGGGGGAATGGAGAGAGTGAAGGAGGGAGGAGAGTGTGAGGAGTTGGGGAGAGAGGGAGAAGGGGAGGGGGAAGAGTGTGAGGAGAGGGAGGGGGGAATAGCGTGAGAAAATGGGAGATAGTGAGGAGAGGGGGAATGGAGAGAGTGAAGGAGGGAGGAGAGTGTGAGGAGTTGGGGAGAGAGGGAGAAGGGGAGGGGGAAGAGTGTGAGGAGAGGGAGGGGGGAATAGCGTGAGAAAATGGGAGATAGTGAGGAGAGGGGGAATGGAGAGAGTGAAGGAGGGAGGAGAGTGTGAGGAGAGCGGGTGAGAGTCAGGACAGAGGGAAGAGGGATGGGGAGAGAGTGAGAGTGAGGCAAGGAGAGGAGGAAGACAAAGGGGGAGAGAGTGAGGAGAGGGGAAAGGAGGGGGGGAAGAGTGAGGAGAGAGGGGCACAGAGGGTTGGGGAGGGAGGAGAGTGGCAAGGGAGAGAGGGAGAGAGTGAGGAGAGATTGAGAGAGGGAGAGAGTGAGGAGAGAGGGGAGAGAGGGGGGGAGAGAGGGAGGGAGAGGGAGTGGGAAGAGGGGAAGCGAGAGAAAGAGAGGGAAGAGAGTGGGAAGAGCGAGGGGGAGAGAGAGTGTGAGGAGAGATTGAGAGAGGGAGAGAGTGAGGAGAGAGGGGGAGAAAGAGTAGGGGAGAGAGGGAGGAGAGTGGGAAGAGAGAATGGGGAGAGAGTGTGAGGAGAGATGGAGAGAGGGGGAGAGTGAGGAGAGAGGGGGAGAAAGAGTAGGGGAGAGAGGGAGGAGAGTGGGAAGAGAGAGGGGGAAGAGAGAGGGGGGAGAGAGTGTGAGGAGAGATGGAGAGAGGGGGAGAGTGAGGAGAGAGGGGGAGAAAGAGTAGGGGAGAGAGGGAGGAGAGTGGGAAGAGAGAGGGGGAGAGAAAGTGTGAGGAGAGATGGAGAGAGGGGGAGAAGGAGTAGGGGAGAGAGGGAGGAGCGTGGGAAGAGAGAGGGGGAAGAGAGAGGGGGGAGAGTGTGAGGAGAGATGGAGAGAGGGGGAGAGTGAGGAGAGATGGAGAGAGGGGGAGAGTGAGGAGAGAGGGGGAGAAAGAGTAGGGGAGAGAGGGAGGAGAGTGGGAAGAGAGAGGGGGAAGAGAGGGGGGGAGAGTGTGAGGAGAGATGGAGAGGGGGGAGAGTGAGGAGAGAGGGGGAGAAAGAGTAGGGGAGAGAGGGAGGACAGTGGGAAGAGAGAGGGGGGAGAGAGGGGGGGAAGAGTGTGAGGAGAGATGGAGAGAGGGGGAGAAAGAGTAGGGGAGAGAGGGAGGAGAGTGGGTGTGAGAGAGGGAGTGAGGAGGGGAAGGTGGGGAGAGAGAGAGGGAGAGTGGGAAGAGAGATCGAGAGAGAGTAATAGTGGGGGGGGGGGGGGGAGAGAGAAAAAGAGTGGATAAAGGGAAAATAAGAGAAAGGGCGTGGGGCGAAGGTCTGTGTGCTGGAGAGAAACGAAGGAGATGGGGACTGGGTGAGGGAGGAGAGCGAGAAGAGGGAGGGGATTTAGTCACAGAGAGGGGGAGGGAAGCAGCAATATGCAGAGAGAGAGAGAGAGAGAGAGCTAGAAGGCTCCGGGAGTGATTGCAGAGAGATTGATGGTCTTTCCCCTGATCAATAAAACCACATCCCTCTCTCCCTCTCTCTGTGTCAGAATGTGATTGAGGGCGTCTTTACAGACTGACCTCTGCCTTTATAAAGAGGCCCATGTGAAAATCAGGAGAGGAAGAGAGAGAGAGAGATAGAGAGAGATCGGAGGAGGGAGGCTAATCCGGGGAAAGTGAACCCTGGACGGGACAGGATCGACATCCTCCGGGAATGAGGTGAGTGTTGTACCCTCAGTGAGGTCTCTCTCTCCACCCCCCGCTACCCTGGGGTTCTGTCTGAGCTGCAGAAAATCACACCGTCTGCGGTTCACTCCCCCCCCTGAATCTGCAGTCTCATCCCTTCCCTCAGAATCACCACGATCCCCTGGGTTTGAGAGGAACTCTAGGCAAGAGCAGGGGGTTTTTCCGCCGTCATTTTTGCCCCCTTTCAGTGAGGAGGGAGGGGGGGGTGGGGGACTGCAACAAGAGAACACTGTAACAGGATTGAAAAATAACCAGAGAGAGAGAGAGACTGACTCGGAGGGGAGACTGACATTGTGAACGGGATTGGGAGGACAGGAATCATTGGAGCTCCTTTCAGGCTGCTAGCAGGCATGGGTGGGGCTGAATGGCCTCTTGTGATCCTCCCCACCATCCCCTCAACAGAGAGAGGATGGGAGACTGGGGAGAGATGGAGTGAAACGATTGAGAGAGGCAGATGGTTGGAGAGAGGTGGGTTCAGGGAGTGATAGAGAGAATGGGGCAGGGAGAGAGAGATATATATATATAGAGAGAGAGAGAGAGAGAATGGAGGGAGCAGTCTGAAGGCCAGTGTTTCCAGGGACTGGGAAATCTCGGGGTGAGGATGCTTTGTAATTGTGTCCATACCCAGGGCCAAGGGATGGCACAGAGCTGCTTAATAATGGATGAGGAGGTGATTAAAATTTCAATAAGGCCAAGACTGAGCTATTAGTGTTTGCTGCAGTTTATCTGGGTGTGTGTGTGAGAGAGAGAGAGGGAGAGGGAGAGAGGGAGAGAGGGAGTGTGTGTGTGTGTGTGTAAGGGAAAGGGAGCTAGGGAGAGAGAGAGAGAAAAAATGTGTGAGCTAGAGGGAGGGAGGGAGGGAGAGAGAGAGAATGTGTGAGGGAGAGAGAGTGTGAGAGAGGGAGAGTGTGCGAGAGAGAGACTGAGAGAAAGAGAGTGTCAGAGTGTGTGTGAAGGGGTAGAAAGAGGGAGAGTCGTGTGTGAGGGAGAATCATGTCTGAGGGAGACATCGAGTGAGTGTGGGAGAGGGAGAGAGTGTGTGACAGAGTGTGTGAGGGAGAGAGTGAGAAAGAGAGACTGAGAGAACGAGTGTGAGAGGGAGTATGTGTGTGTGAGAGAAAGAGAATGAGTGTGTGAGGGAGGGAGAGAGAGAGAGAGGGAGTGTGTGTGAGACAGAATGTCAATGTGTGTAAGAGTGAGTGAGTGTGTGAATGTGTGAGAGAATATGTATGACTGAGAGGCCATAGAACATGCAATACAGGAGCAGAATGAGACCATTTGGCCCATCGAGTCTGCTCCGCCATTCCATCGTGGCTGACCTGTTTCTCAGCCCCGTAACTCTCCACCCCCACCCCCCTCACTAATCAGGAACCTATCTCTCTCTCTCTGTCCTTAAAGACACTCCATGTCTTCCCCTCCACACCCCTCTGGGGCCGTGAGTCCCACAGAGTCCCCACCCTCCGGCTGGAGAAATTCCTCCCCACCTCAGTCCGTCCCTTCACCCTGAGGCTGTGCCCTCGGGTTCCTCGTCGCTCTCTGGGCGGTGGAAACATCTTCCCCACCCCCCCCCAACTCTGTCCCAGGCCTCTCGGTATTCTGTACGTTTCAATCCGATTCCCACCCCCATCATCGTTCTAAACCCCATCGGGTACAGACCCAGAGTCCTCAACCGCTCCCCATGTGACAAGCCCTTCACCCCGGGGATCCTTCTTGTAAACCCCCCTCTGAACCCCCCTCCAAAGGCCAGCACATCCTTCCCTGGATACGGGGCCCGAAACTGCTCACAATGTTCCAAACGGGGTCTGCCCAGAGCCTCATACAGCCTCAGCAGTACATCCCTGCTCCTGTATTTTAGTTATCCTGAAATGATTGTCAACATTGCACTTATCTCCCGAACTGCCAACTGAATCTGTGTATTAACATTAAAATAATCCTGAACCAGAGCTCCTGAGTCCCTTTGTGCTTCAGATTTCTGAAGTTTCCCCATTTAGAAAATAGTCTGTGACTCTCTAATCTTCTGACCAAAGTGTGTCACCTCACACTGTCCCACATTGTATTCCATCCGCCACCCCTTTGCCTACTCTCCCACCCTGTCCCAGCCTCTGCGGCCTTCCTGTTTCCTCAACACTGAACACTGCCTGTCCCCCCACCTGTCTTTGTGTCATCTGTAAACTCAGCAGCAATACCCTCAGTTCCTTCGTCCTGATGGTTAATGTAGAATGTGAATAGCTGTGGTCCCAACACGGATTCCTGGGAAACTCCATTAGTCACCAGCTGCCATCCTGAAAAAGACCCTTTTATCCTCAATCTCTGTCAATCCTCTATCCATGAGACTGTGTGTGTGTGTGAGTGAGAGAGACTGTGTGTGAGAGACTGTGTGTGTGAGTATGTACATGTCTGTGTGTGTGTGAGAGACTGTGTGTGTGAGTATGTACATGTCTGTGTGTGTGTGAGAGACTGTGTGTGTGAGTATGTACATGTCTGTGTGTGTGTGAGAGACTGTGTGTGTGAGTATGTACATGTCTGTGTGTGTGTGAGAGACTGTGTGTGTGAGTATGTACATGTCTGTGTGTGTGAGAGACTGTGTGTGTGAGAGACTGTGTGTGTGAGAGACTGTGTGTGTGAGTATGTACATGTCTGTGTGTGTGAGAGACTGTGTGTGTGAGAGACTGTGTGTGTGAGTATGTACATGTCTGTGTGTGTGAGAGACTGTGTGTGTGAGTATGTACATGTCTGTGTGTGTGTGAGAGACTGTGTGTGTGAGTATGTACATGTCTGTGTGTGTGTGAGAGACTGTGTGTGTGAGTATGTACATGTCTGTGTGTGTGTGAGAGACTGTGTGTGTGAGTATGTACATGTCTGTGTGTGTGTGAGAGACTGTGTGTGTGAGTATGTACATGTCTGTGTGTGTGTGAGAGACTGTGTGTGTGAGTATGTACGTGTGTGTGTGTGTGTGAGAGACTCTGTGTGTGTGTGTGTGTGTGTGTGTGTGTGAGAGAGAGTCTGTGTGTGTGTGTGTGTGAGACTGTGTGTGTGTGAGTATGTACATGTCTGTGTGTGGATATACATGTCTGTTTGTGTGTGTGTGTATGTACAAGTAAGAGAGTTTGAGAGTGCAGGTGTATGTGACAGTGCGTATGTGACAGTGTCTGTGAGAGTGTGTGTGAGCATGTGTCTGAGTGTGTAGCTGGGAATGTGTATCTGTGAGTGTGTGTGTGAGCGTGTCAGTGCATATGTAAATGAGTACTTGTGACAGAGTGAGTGTGTGTGTGTGTGAGCATGTGTCTGAATGTGAGTGAAAATGTGCATTTGTGTGTATGTGTGTGAACGTGTGCGAGTGTGTGTAAGCGAGTGTGAGTGCGTGCGAGTAAGTGTCTGTGCGTGCATGTGTGTGAGAATGTGAGTGAGTGTCTGAGAGTGTGTGTGAGCGAGTGTGATTGTGTTTATGTGTGAGTGCGCGCAAGTGAGTGTAAGTTAAAAGCTCTCGAGATGTGCCCTGGAATGTGTCTGCAAAACAGAGCCAGGGAAACCCTAGTTTGTTTATTTAAAGGGAGAGAGAGAGAGAGAGAGAGACTGTGGAACAATGTGAAGGAACCAGCGAAGACTTACAAAAGAGTTGGAAAGTGATGCAGGCAAGTTGATTGTGCACTGGAACAGTGTAACAGTGTAACAGTGTGAGGGAACTGAAAAATATTAACTTGGTCTCTGCTACCTTTCTGGTTCATTGTCCCTTCAAGAATTACTAGGTGGAAAACAAATAGAGGTAAAAGATTTGACTGGCAAAGTGCCTGTTCCGCAGTGATCCAAGCACTTACCTGTGACTCACCGAGTAACACACTCACCTGACGCCCAATATTGTCAACCTGCTCATGTTGCTGCTGGCTGGGATCTTGCTGTGCGAGCCCAATTGTCCACTGCCTCCCCTACAGCAGTTACATTTTGAACAAGTGCATCGGGTGCAGAGCTGAGAAGAATTGGGGTGGCACGGTGGCTCAGTAGTTAGCACTGCTGCCTTCTGGCGCCAGGGACCTGGGTTCGATTCCACCCTCGGGTGACTGTCTGTGTGGGATTTGCAAATTCTCCCCGTGTCTGTGTGGGTTTCCTCCGGGTGCTCTGGTTTACTCCCACTATCAAAAGAAGATGTGCAGGTTAGGGTGGATTGACCATGTTAAATTGTCCCACAGTGCCCAGGGATGTGCAGGTTAGGTTGGATTGGCCATGCTAAATTGTCCCATAGTGTCCAGGGATGTGCAGGTTAGGGTGGATTGGCCGTGCTAAATTGTCCCATAGTGCCCAGGGATGTGCATGTTAGGGTGGATTGGCCATGCTAAATTGTCCCATAGTGTCCAGGGATGTGCGGGTTAGGGTGGATTGGCCGTGCTAAATTGTCCCATAGTGCCCAGGGATGTGCAGGTTCAGGTGGATTGGCCGTGCTAAATTGTCCCATAGTGCCCAGGGATGTGCAGGTTAGGGT
Organism: Chiloscyllium punctatum; assembly: GCF_047496795.1. Lineage (NCBI taxonomy): Eukaryota > Metazoa > Chordata > Chondrichthyes > Orectolobiformes > Hemiscylliidae > Chiloscyllium > Chiloscyllium punctatum. Next base: position 16,565,709 of record NC_092759.1, on the reverse strand, counting down.
GGAGTGGCCGTGCTAAGTTGTCCCATAGTGCCCAGGGATGTGCAGGTTAGGGTGGATTGGCCGTGCTAAATTGTCCCATAGTGCCCAGGGATGTGCAGGTTAGGGTGGATTGGCCATGCTAAATTGTCCCATAGTGTCCAGGGATGTGCGGGTTAGGGTGGATTGGCCGTGCTAAATTGTCCCATAGTGTCCAGGGATGTGCGGGTTAGGGTGGATTGGCCGTGCTAAATTGTCCCATAGTGCCCAGGGATGTGCAGGTTAGGGTGGAGTGGCCGTGCTAAGTTGTCCCATAGTGCCCAGGGATGTGCAGGTTAGGGTGGATTGGCCGTGCTAAATTGTCCCATAGTGCCCAGGGATGTGCAGGTTAGGGTGGATTGGCCATGCTAAATTGTCCCATAGTGTCCAGGGATGTGCGGGTTAGGGTGGATTGGCCGTGCTAAATTGTCCCATAGTGCCCAGGGATGTGCAGGTTCAGGTGGATTGGCCGTGCTAAATTGTCCCATAGTGCCCAGGGATGTGGGTGGGCTAGCCATGGGGAAATGCAGGGATGCTGTTCAGAGGGTCCGTGCAGACTCGATGGGCCAAATGACCTCTTTCTGCACTGCGAGGAGATTTTCTTGATGTCCATAAATGCTGAAGGGGACTGACCGAGGCAACGTGGAGAGGACATTTGTGCGTGTGGGGCACTCTGGAACGGGAGGTCACCATTTTAGGAGAAGGGGCGGCAGGTTTAAAACAGAGCCGGGGAGGGATTACCCCTCCCAAAGAGTCGGGAATCAATAAAATTCCCTCCCCCAGCGTGTGGTGGGGGCTGAGACACTGAATAAACCTAAGGAGGAGACAGAGTTTTAATCAGTAATGTGCTGAAGGGTTGGCGTGGGGAGTGGAGTTGGGCCGAGATAGTATTCAACGGCAGGGTGGGCTAGCGGGGGGGGGAGGGAGCGGAATGGCCTCCTCCTGTTCCCACATCTTAGGATCTTGCTTTTTGCTGAACCGAGGTCAAAGAAGGTGCAAAAGTGGAAAGGTTGAGGACACTTGCCACGATAATCCTTCGTCATTTCACTGGGAATTAGTAACAGCAGACTGGTGAGGGAACAGTTGAAGTCGTCAGCGGTTTGACCTTCAGTCTGCTGGGTGGTTGCATCCTGAGCAAAAATCCTCCAAAAACTGTTTTATCTCGACGTTCTCCGGCCCCAGTCTGTGTTTTCGGTGTCAGAGCAAGGACGCGCTCCAGTTATTATTTTGGTTTTTCTTTTCACTTTCAGTGCGTTGTTTTGGCGAAATGCAGCCGGTCTGTCCCTCCCTCGCGTCTGGGAGGGCGCTCTCTCGTGGGGGACGTCTGCCTTGACGTGAGGAGAGCGGAGGCCACTCCTGCCCGGGAGAGGCCCACTCCTGTGGCAAGCGGTGAGGGTCTGGAACACGCCCCCTGGTGGTGTGTGTGTGTGGGGGCGGGGGGGAGGGGGGGAGGGGGGTGGGGGCGGGGGGAGGCCCAGATTGAGGCTTCCCAAGTGGAATTGGGATCAACATCGGAATGGTTTGCAAAGGAATGGGGTTGATGCGAGACTAGCTCAGTTGCTCGGGCAGAGAGCTAGTATAGACACAGTGGACCGAATGGGCTTGCTCCTGTCCTGTAAGCTTCCCGAGATTCCAGACCCATAAACTAATAGGCTGTTCGGCCCCTCATGTCTGATCTGCCATCCTTTAGGATCTGATGTTCCTCACGCCCACCTTCCCATCATCCTCACAACCTGCCTTCCCACCTACTTTGCTGTTGCCTGTCGATTTGGCCCCAGTCCGTACTCCCTTTCTCACTCTGCGAACCCTCAGAGGGCAGAGAGAGAGGCCGGGGAGGGTTAGGGAGGGAATTCCGAAGTTTGGGGCCTAGCCAGCTGAAAGCATGGGGGAGAGCAGCAGGGGACAAGGCCTGGTGGTGACTGGGATGAGCCTGGAGGACAGTGGTGCTGAAAACGCCAGCCCTGTTCTATTCGCCACTGACACCGCCAGAATTGGAGCACCGTTCTGGAACTTTCTGTCCTCCTCATTTTCAAATTTTCAGTATTCCACCCCCTCCCGATCGATTCCTCTTGACAGCAGAATAGTTTGGTTTGCCCTTTGAACCTTCCTTCATCCCTAGTGAGGAGAAAACGTGAATTCGAACCAGCTGTGGAATTTTACTGATTCGCAAAGCAAAGGCTTCAGTTCATTACTTCGTGTTTTTTTGGGGGGGGCAGGGAGGAGGAATGTTCTTTGCAGCTTTTTCTGCCCCTGGCACCGAAACCATTGTGTGTTGTTCAGGAAACGGCTGGTCTTTAATTCTCTCGAGCGAAGTCAAGAAGCACGAGGCCCCATGTACGGCCTACAGGGCCATAGTTCCTCAGGATGAACTATTTCCTTTGCATGAGCTCTCAGCCAGGTCTGTCAGCAAATTCCCAGAATCAGATCTCAAAAGGGTACGTCTCTGGCGGCTCAGTGGTTAGCACTGCTGCCTCCCGGCACCAGGGGCCAGGGTTCGATCCCACCCTCGGGCTACTGTCTGTGTGGAGTTTGCACGCGTTATCTGCGCGGGTTTCCTCCAGGTGCTTCAGTTTCCTCCCACACTCCAAAACGTGCAGGTTTGGGTGGATTGGCCGTACTAAATTGTCCCATAGTGCCCAGGGATGTGCAGGTTAGGGTGGGTTGGCTATGCTAAATTGTCCCATAGTGCCCAGGGGATGTGCAGGTTAGGGTGGATTGGCCGTACTAAATTGTCCCATAGTCCCCAGGGATGTGCAGGTTAGGGTGGATTGGCCGTGCTAAGTTGTCCCATAGTGCCCAGGGATGTGCAGGTTAGGGTGGATTGGCCGTGCTAAATTGTCCCATAGTCCCCAGGGATGTGCAGGTTAGGGTGGATTGGCCGTGCTAAATTGTCCCATAGTGTCCAGGGATGTGCAGGTTAGGGTGGATTGGCCGTGCTAAATTGTCCCATAGTGCCCAGGGATGTGCAGGTTAGGGTGGATTGGCCGTGCTAAATTGTCCCATAGTGCCCAGGGATGTGCAGGTTAGGGTGGATTGGCTATGCTAAATTGTCCCATAGTGCCCAGGGATGTGCAGGTTAGGGTGGATTGGCCGTACTAAATTGTCCCATAGTCCCCAGGGATGTGCAGGTTAGGGTGGATTGGCCGTGCTAAGTTGTCCCATAGTGCCCAGGGATGTGCAGGTTAGGGTGGATTGGCCGTGCTAAATTGTCCCATAGTCCCCAGGGATGTGCAGGTTAGGGTGGATTGGCCGTGCTAAATTGTCCCATAGTGTCCAGGGATGTGCAGGTTAGGGTGGGTTGGCCATGCTAAATTGTCCCATAGTCCCCAGGGATGTGCAGGTTAGGGTGGGTTGGCCGTGCTAAATTGTCCCATAGTCCCCAGGGATGTGCAGGTTAGGGTGGGTTGGCCATGCTAAATTGTCCCATAGTGTCCAGGGATGTGGATGGGTTAGGAATGGGTTCCTTGGGGAAATGCAAGGTTGCAAGGATAGGTTAGGGTGATGTGGGTGTGGGATGCTGGCAAGACTGGCATTCGCTGTCTCTCCCTGATTTGCCCCTGTAACTGAGTAGGGGCAGCAAGTAGCCAACCGTGTCGCCATGGCACTGGAGTCACGTGTAAACCAAACTGAGTGAGGAAGGGGAGATCTTCCGTCCCCAATGGGGCACTCGTGAAAGGTTGAGGTCTTTGGACCATAGTTGACAAAAACTGTTATGATCGCTATTGCCGAGTCTGAGTCTGGCTCTTTTTTATGAATCGGATGGAAATCCGACCAGATATCGCTGTGGGATTTGAACCCACAGCCCCCAGGGCCTCACCCTGAACCTCGGGATTACCATGGTGCTGCCAGCGTTGGCGAAGGTTGAGGTGGAGTGGGTTGGGGGGGGGGGGGGGGGGGCGGCGGGCGGGGTCAGTTACCACACTGTCCCTGATCTCATCTCCGCCCATTATCCACCCCTCTCACCCCCTCCCCAGTTCCAGCTGTGAAGGGTGTGTGAATTTATGTATCACCACTCTCGCAATCGCAGGCTGGCCCTCGGCGTTTTTTTATCGGCCGCTCTCCATCGTCGGCCGCCGAGCAGCCAATTTGTGCACAGCAGGATCCCACCAACAGGGAGGCCGGCAATAGGCAGACCACCTCTGTCCTCAGACCAGGGCTCGGACTGGGGTATAAGATTTGTAAGGGCAGCCACTCACCAGGTGGGTGCGATACTAACGGAGAGGGGACGCTGTCTGACAACGGATTGGCCCACTTCGTCCAACGTGACACTCGATGACCCCATAATCCTACAGCACAGAAACAGATCCATTGGCCTAACCAGTCCGCAATCCCAAACTAAACCAGTCCCAGCCCGCCTGCTCCTGGCCCATATCCCTCCAAACCTTTCCTATTCATGAACTTATCCAAATGTCTTGTGAACCCTGTAACTGTGCCCACATCCACCACTTCCTCAGGACATTCATTCCACACACGAACCACCCCGTGTGTAAGACAAAAATTGCCCCTCAAGTCCTTTATAAATCTCTCTCCTCTCCCCTTAATAATCTGCTCCCTCGTCTTCAAATCTCCATGGACAAGACACCTGCTATTCACATGATCTCTGCCCCACAAGACTTCATAAACCCTTATGAAGTCAGCCCCAATCTCCTACCCTCCGGTGAAAAAGTCCCAGCCTACCCTGTCCTTGTAACTCCAAGCTTCCACACCCGGTAACATCCTGGTAAATCTCTTCTGAACCCTCTCCAGTTTAATAATACAGTATTAAACTCCAGTACTCTAATGTCCTGTACAACCTCAACATGACGCAACTCCTGTACTCCAAAGTCTGCATGATGAAAGCAATTGCTTCTCAACTACCCTGTCTATATGCGATGCAGAACTCGGAGAATTTTGTACCTGAACCCCTGGGTCTGTCAGTTCTACACTACCCAGAACCCTACTTTTAAATTGTACGAGTCTAGCGTTTGTTTTTTCAAGACCTTTTCATTTATCCAAATTAAACTCCATCTGCCACTCCTCAGCCCCATCGATCGAGGTCTTTTTGCAATCTTAGGAAGCCTATAAAAACGCAAGCCCCCCCGTCGATCCCATCGATCGAGCTGTGTTGATGTTTTAATGAATTAAAATCCTATTCTCTGTAATTACCTCCAAGGGCACCTCTGTTCCCTTATTGAGTTATAAATGGCTGGCCTTTCTAATTGTGGACGCAGATGAAACAGCCACCTCAAATCAACTCCATTTGATGACTATTAATTGGTCAGCTGCTGATTTAGTTCAAAGATTGGTCCTTCTATAGATGTGTAACGTGTTCATTATCTCTGCACAGTTACTGCCTCACCCAGACTCGCTTCTATATTTGATTTAACCGCACAGCTCTTCTGAGTAGTTTCCCTGGTTGGTCTTCAGTGGCTATTGTAGCAGCCGTTATTTTCCCGGGAGTGTCCCTAATTGCCCCTCATCACGGGCGACTGGGTGGGGACACAGGTCAGCTGACAAGCACCAGCATTGGGCTGCGGGTCTGGAGTCACGTGTAGGCCGGACTGAGTGAGGGAGGCAGGTTTTGAGAAGATTTGCAGCTCAGGTTGAGGTTCCGGATGTAGGTTTGCTCGCTGAGCTGGAAGGTTCGTTTCCAGACGTTTCGTCACCCTGCTAGGTAACATCTTCAGTGGGCCTCCAGGCGAAGCACTGTACATGATTCCTGCTTTCAGTTTATATGTTTGGGTTGGTGATGTCGTGTCACCACAGGAAATGACATCACCAACCCAAAGAAACCCCAACACATAAATAGAAAAAGCAGGAATCATGTACAGTGCTTTGCCTGAGGCCCACCGAAGACGTTACCTAGTAGGGCGACGAAACGTCTGGAAATGAACATTCCAACTCATCGAGCAAACCTACATCCAGAAGGGGGGCAGATTTCCCAACCCTTGAAGGGCCAGAGTAAAGCAGAAGAGGGTTTTGTTTTTGAAAAAAAAACAAAATTGTTTGAGGGTGACCATTGCACAGAGTAGTTTTCAATTCTTTTTAACCGACGCACTGCAACTGCCCCTGGAGGGTGCCCCAGACTCCTAAGACACTAGTTCAGCGATATCAAATGCCCATTGTCCCGGTTGGGAACAGTAAATCCATCACAGATCATCAGGACTTGGTCATTTCATTGAGTCATACAGTACGGAAACAGACCCTTCGGCCCAACTCTTCCATGCTGACCAGATATCCCAAACTAAACTAGTCCCACTTGCCTGGGTTTGGCCCATATCCCTCTAGTCATGTACCTGTCCAAATGTCTTTTAAATGTTGTAACTATCGTTTCCTCTGGCAGTTCATCCTACATACCCTCTGTATGAGAAAATTGCCCTTCGGATCACTTTTATATCTTTCCCCTCTCACCCTAAACCTCTGCCCCCCTAGTTTTGAACTCCCCCAACCCAGGGAAAAGACTTTGCCTATTTACCCTGTCCATGCCCCTTATGATTTTATAAACCTCTCCAAGGTCACCCCTCAGCCTCTGACGCTCCAGGGAAAAACAACTCCAGCCTCTCCTTATAACTCAAACCCTCTAATCTCAGTAACATCCTTATTAATCTTTTTTGCACCCCTTTCCAGTTTGATATTATCCTTCTTATATCACAGAGACCAGAACCGAACACAGTATTCCAAAAGTGGCCTCACCAATGTCCCGTACAGCTGCAAAGTGACCTCCTAACTCTTATACTCAATGCACTGACCAATAAAGGAAAATGTACCAACACTGTCCTGATGAAGAGCTTTTGTCTGAAACTTCGATTCTCCTGCTCCTCGGATGCTGCCTGACCTGCTGTGCTTTTCCAGCACCACAGTCTAATCTCCAGCATCTGCAGCCCTCACTTTTGCCTTCTTCACTATCCTATCTACCTGAGACTCCACTTTCAAGGAGCTATGAACCTGCGCTCCAAGATCTCTTTGTTCAGCAACACTCCCTAGGACCTTACCATGAAGTGTATCAGTCCTGACCTGATTTGTCTGAAAATGCAGCACCTTGCATTTAGAGTCATAGAGGCATAGAGATGTGCAGCATGGAAACAGACCCTTCAGTCCAACCCGTCCATGCCGACCAGATATCCCAACCCAATCTCGTCCCACCTGCCAGTGCCCGGCCCCTATCCCTCCAAACCCATCCTATTCATATACCTCTATTAAACTCCATCTGCCACTTCTCAGCCCATTGGCCCATCTGGTCCAGATCCTGTTGTAGTCTGAGGTAACCCTCTTCGCTGTCCACTACACCTCCAATTCTGGTGTCATCTGCAAACTTACTAACTGTACCTGCTATGTCCACATCCAAATTCTTTATACAAATGACAACAAACAAGACAATAAATTGTAGGTTTTTGATAGAGTGAGTCAGTGTGACTCTCACATTGGTGCTAAGTGTGAGGGTCACACATTGAAGAGAATTGACAAATGAAGCAGAGGAGGGGGTGGGTGGGGGGGTATTTTATTGACACGGCGATCGGCTATAATCTGGACCGTTGTACCTGACCGGGCAACTTTGATGTGAATTTGCAGAAATTGGAAGCGAATGCCTCTCTAGATGGGTCGATATTAAATGGGGGAATGGGGTACTGAAAGTCTATTTGCGTTAGGCTTGGACTGTTTCCCCGGGAGCATCAGAGGCTGAGGGGAGACCTTATAGAGGTTTATAAAATCATGAGGGGCACGGATAGGGTAAATAGGCAAACAGCTTTACCCCATGAGAAAGGAGACTAAATCTAGAGGGCATAGGTTTAACAAGAGGGAAGAGATACAAAAGAGTCCAAAGGGGCAATTTTTTCCACACAGAGGCTGGTGAGTGTCTGGAATGGGGTAGTGGTGGAAGTGACTACAATTTAAGAAACATTTTAGACAGATACGTGGGAGGGATAGGAATGGAGTGATATAGGCCAAAAGCAGCCAAATGGGCCCAGTTTAATGATGAAAACTGGGCGGCATGGGGATGACGGGCCGAAGGGCCTGTTTCCGCGCTCTATGACTTGATGAGAGAGCTCTTCCAAGGTGCTAGCACAGGACACGATGACCCGAATGGCTTCCTGCGATCCTATTGAGTCCCCAGCGTCAAGATCTTTAATAAAACTGAGGATGGCGAAGTCTGGAAAAGAAACAGCAGCTCTGCAGGGTGTGAGTTGGAGAGAGAGAGACAGTGTTGATGTTTCAGTCCTGAAGTGTAACTCTGACCCCTGTCTGAGCTCTGTGGGGATTTCTCCTTGTTTGTCCATCCCAGAGCCCCCAGCACTTTGTCGTTAGACGGGATTTGAACTCCTTCCATCGGCATCTTTGCTCGGCTCTGCGAGAACAGCTGCCTGATGGGTGGAAGTCAGAACAGCCCCAGAAACCCCCCCCCCACCACCGCCGACAACTGCAGCGAGTAATCGCAAACAGATGTACGGGCAAACTCCGCGAAAAAAAAAACAACAGCCCAGAGATGTCAACATTGCTTTCAAAGCAGGGAGCTTGGATCGCACTCAATAGTTGAGCTCAGCACTTTCGCCCGCAATGCATCTGCGATTTTTTAAAACATGCTCCCTGTGGTTGGAGGAGCCATGGGGGTGGAAGCAGCAGTTTGCGAGATGTTTACAGCCTGGAAAAGAGGCCGTTTATCCCTCTGCTCCATACTATCTCTCACTCTGCCAACACTCCCTTTCTCCCTTGTGTGTGTGTGTTTTTCTATACCTTATTTTCAAAGGCACCTCCCCAGGGCCAGTGAACAGCACCCTTGCTCTTCCTGTCTCTGGTGGATTTATTTGTGGTCATCTTATTTTGAGGTTAAGCCAATCCTACAGGAATGTTCAGGAATTCTATCACTTCACCTCCCCAACCCCTCCCACCAGCCTTCCCCGCTCCGGTTTGTTTCTCCTTCCCTGACAGTTCCCAGGTCTGAGATCTGTCCAGGAATTTGCAACGTTTCAATCAGATTAAATGCGCTGAAGGTTACTGTAGATTCAGACTGAAGCATTGGAGTAATTCGGTCCCTACCTCTTAGAGATGCTGCACGGGCTATGAGTGAGGTCTACCTGTCGTACTGACGGATGGGGCACTGTCCGAGGGTCAGTGCTGAGGGAGTGGGCACTGTCGGAGGGTCAGTGCTGAGGGAGTGCCACACTGTCGGCGGTCAGTGCTGAGGGAGCTGGCACAAATGGAGGGTCAGCGCTGAGGGAGCTGGCACAAATGGAGGGTCAGCGCTGAGGGAGCTGGCACAAATGGAGGGTCAGCACTGAGGGAGCCGGCACAAATGGAGGGTCAGTGCTGAGGGAGTGCCGCACTGTCAGAGGGTCAGTGCTGAGGGAGTGCCGCACTGTCGGAGGGTCAGTGCTGAGGGAGCGTCACACTGTCGGAGGGTCAGTGCTGAGGGAGCGCCGCACTGTCGGAGGGTCAGTGCTGAGGGAGCGTCACACTGTCGGAGGGTCAGTGCTGAGGGAGCGCCGCGCTGTTGGAGGGTCAGTGCTGACGGATGGGGCACTGTCGGAGGGTCAGTGCTGAGGGAGTGCCGCACTGTCGGAGGGTCAGTGCTGAGGGAGCGCCGCACTGTCGGAGGGTCAGTGCTGAGGGAGCGCCGCACTGTCGGAGGGTCAGTGCTGAGGGAGCGCCGCACTGTCGGAGGGTCAGTGCTGACGGATGGGGCACTGTCGGAGGGTCAGTGCTGAGGGAGTGGGCACTGTCGGAGGGTCAGTGCTGAGGGAGTGGGCACTGTCGGAGGGTCAGTGCTGAGGGAGTGGGCACTGTCGGAGGGTCAGTGCTGAGGGAGTGGGCACTGTCGGAGGGTCAGTGCTGAGGGAGTGGGCACTGTCGGAGGGTCAGTGCTGAGGGAGTGGGCACTGTCGGAGGGTCAGTGCTGAGGGAATGGGCACTGTCAGAGGGTCAGTGCTGAGGGAGTGGGCACTGTCGGAGGGATTGTGTTTGATTATTACTCCCCAGTCGGTGAGTTAACGCCCAGAATGCCTTTGTGCAGTAATTGTTGTGGGGACATGGTCTGTTACATCCCCAGTCCCACGTGAAAGTGCAGCTGGACCTTACTGTGTAGCATTCCCTATTTAAATCTGTGTTCCTTTCCCCGTTCCCCACCAGGCTCAGGTTCTAGCTGAGACCCTGCACTGAATCAGAGACCCATCGGCCCCTCTATTACAGATCTGTTCCCTGGGGGAATATCTGGAGAATATCGGCAAGAGTTTATTTCACGAACCCTGTGCAAAGTGTTACTGCTTTTTCTGGAAAAAAAATGGCTATGAAGGGGTTAGAGGGATATGGGCCAAATGGAGGGATATGGATCAGGTCAGCACAGACCAGTTGGGCCGAAGGGTCTGTTTCCATGTCTGTGACTCAGCCATATTGTTAAGTGGTGCACGGGTGAATGTTAAAGCCTATAATCTATTCTGACGGTGACTGTGGGAGTGTGAAAAACTGCTCCAAGTGTGCCGGAGCCAAACAGACAAGGTCGGAGTGTTGAGAGATATCTGAGCTGTGTCGTGGTGTTATGACTGGCCCTGCCCACACAGTCTAAAATAGCGACACTGTGTAATTCCACACTCAACCCAGCCTGCGGGTAGCAGCAGCTCACAAACACCACCCAGGGGCAGGGCAAGCCTGTCAACTCTGACCCCTTGCTTTCTCCCCGTGAACTCGGACCCACCCCCCCCATCCAGCACCTGGGTGCCAGCTGCGCTTGCAATCGCCTGGGAGCTAAAGGCGCTACAGGAATGCAAGTCTCTCTTTGAGAATCTCCAGCAGCCCTGAAGTGCAGTTCAAGTAGGGCTAGACAGCAGCAGGTGATCACCGAACACCGAGGGACAGACACCTCGTTTCGCGAGGTTAGATGGAGAGGGAGAGTGAATCAACTGGATACAAGGTTGGTTTGAGGGTAGGAGACCGAGGCTGGTGGGAGAGCGTTGTCGTTCAGTCTGGAGGTCTGTCACCAGCGGTGTGCTACAGGGGATCAGTGCTGGGTTGACTGCTTTTTGTCATTTATATAAAATGATTTGGATGTGAACGTCAGCAGACTGGTTAGAAAGTTTGTGGATGATTCCGAAATTGGAGGGGTGGTGGATCTTATGTGAAATCGCAAGCTTTCGGAGCACTGCTCCTTCCTCAGGCATAGTCTGATAGTGAGGTATAAGTCACGGTATTTAGAGTCATAGAGATGTACAGCACGGAAACAGACCCTTCGGTCCAACCCATCTATACCGAGCAGATATCCCAACCCAATCTAGTCCCATTTGCCAGCACCCAGTCCATATCTCTCCAAACCCTTCCAATTCATATACCCATCCAAGTGCCTTTGAAATGCTGTAATTGTACCAGCCTCCACCACATCCTATTATGAGCAAAACATAAACAACTTTAAAACGAGCTGCCCTTGTTGCGTCCTTTAATCAGTGAGGAGGTAGCCTGCTAATTAAAATGTAAAATCCAGGTTCCTTTCAAGTTGTTGTCCCCAGATAATGAAAGATTTTAACGATGTACATGAGGTGACACCTTGGGTTAGCCAATGCACCTTTAGGTCAGCCTGGATTGTCTTGGATTGGTCATGGGAACATCAACAAACACACGGGTGTGTGGGGGTGTGTGTGTGTGCTTGGGTGAGAGAGAGTGAGTGTGTGTGTGTGTGTGTGAGAGAGTGTAAGTGTCTGTGTGTGAGAGAAAGAGTGTGCGTGTGTGCAAGTGTATGTGTGAGTGTGTGTCAGTGTGAGAATGTGTGTGTGTGTGTGTGTGCAAGTGTGAGTGTGTGAATGTATGTATGTCCAAGTGTGTGTGTGTGGGTGCGAATGTGTGTGAGAGTTAGTGTGTCAGTGTGTGTGACTGTATGTGTGAGAGTGAGAATGTGTATGTGAGTGTGAGAATGTAATGTGTGTGTGTCAGTGAGAATGAGTGTGTGTCTGTGTGTGCGAGAGTGTGTGTGTGTGTTAGAATGAATGTGTGTCAGTGTGTGTGCGTGAGAATGTGAGCGTGTGTGAGTGTGAAAATGTGTGAGTGTGACAGTGTGTGTGTATGTGAGTGTGAGACTGAAAGACAATAAGGAGAGGTTGTACAGACAGTGCTGGCAGTGGGACCTGTGCTAAGCTGCAGACCTGTGTGTGTTTGCCAAGTTTCCAAACCTCGCGGTAGGGAGACAGGACGCTGTCTCGAATCAATCACAGCACGATATTCCTTTCAGACTCACCCCGGAGTCACACCCATTCCCTGAAGGACAGGCTCCTGTTAATCATTGGGCTTCAATTAAACTCCCGCACTTCAGATTAAAACACCTCAGCTTCTTTCCACTGTTTTAACACTTGCTTAGTTATGTTACCACGGATACCATGCAACACCGCTCCCCCCCCCCGCAAAGCAATCTTGAATAAATTTTATTTTAATTAATTATCCTCAACAAAATGTCACACACGTTGTGATATTTTAAGGATTGCCTAAGTGGGTACAAAAACTAAAGGAGGCCACTCCACACATTGTTTCCGTGCTAGCTCTTTTCAAATATTTCTCTGTTTACCTCCTGATTAAATGGTAAGGTCCTAGGGAGTGTTGCTGAGCAAAGAGACCTTGGAGTGCAGGCTCATAGCTCCTTGAAAGTGGAGTCGCAGGTAGATAGGATAGTGAAGAAGGCGTTTGGTATGCTTTCCTTTATTGGTCAGAGTATTGAGTACAGGAGTTGGGAGGTCATGTTGCGGCTGTACAGGACATTGGTTAGGCCACTGCTGGAATATTGCGTGCAATTCTGGTCTCCTTCCTATCGGAAAGATGTTATTAAACTTGCAAGGGTTTGAAAAAGGATGTTGCTGAGAGTGGAGAGGCTGAACAGGCTGGGGCTGTTTTCCCTGGAGCGTCGGAGGCTGAGGGGTGACCTTATAGAGGTTTAAAAAATTATGAGGGGCATGGATAGGATAAATAGGCAAAGTCTTTTCCCCGAGGGTGGGGGAGTCCAAAACTCGAAGGGCATAGGTTTAGGGTGAGAGGGGAAAGAGACCTAAGGGGCAACCTTTTCACCCAGAGGGTGGTACGTGCATGGAATGAGCTGCCAGAGGAAGTGGTGGAGCAAAGAACAAAGAAAATGACAGAACAGGCCCTCCAAGCCTGTGCCAATCCAGATCCTCTATCTAAACCTATCACCTATTTTCTAAAGGGCCTGTATCCCTCTGCTCCCTGCCCATACAGGTATCTGTCTAGATCCACCTTCAATGACGCTATCGTGCCCGCCTCTACCATCTCCACTGTTAATGTGTTCCAGGCACCCACCACCCTCAGCGTAAACAATTTTCCACACACATCTCCCCAAACCCTTTCCTCTCTCCCCTTGAACTCGTGACCCCTAGTAACTGACTCCCCCATTCTGGGATAAACCTTCCTGCTATCCACCCTGTCTATCCCTCTCATGAAGTTGTCGACCTCAATCAGGTTCCCCCCCCCTCAACCTCCGTCTTTCTAATGAAAATAATCCTAATCTACTCGACCTCTCCTCATAGCCACCACCCTCCATACCAGGTCAACATCCTGGTGAACCTCCTCTGCACCCTCTCCAAAGTATCCACATCCTTCCGGTAATCTGGTGACCAGAACGGTACACAGTATTCCAATTGCGGCCAAACCAAAGTCCTATCCAACTGTCACATGACCTGCCAGCCCTTGTACTCAATACCCCGACCGATGAAGGAAAGCATGCCGTTTGCCACCTTGACCACCCCAACTGACCTGCGTTGCCATCTTCAGGGTACAATGGGCCTGAACAACCAGGTCTCTCTGGACATCAATGTTCCCCAGGGCTTTTTCATTTACCTTCTAGTTCTCCCTTGAATTGGATCTTCGGAAATGTATCTCCTCGCATTTGCTTTCCATCTGCCAGTTCTCCTGATGAAGGGCTTTTGCCCGAAACGTCGATTCTCCTGCTCCTCGGATGCTGCCTGACTCTGCTGTGCTTTTCCAGCACCACTCTAATCTTGACTGCCATTTCTCTCCCCAACTCTCCAATCCATCCATATCCTGCTGTATTAATACTCTGACAGTCCTGTTCACTATCTGCTACTCCACCAATCTTAGTATCATCTGCAAACTTGTTAATTACACCACCTATACCTTCCTCCAGATCATTTATGTATATCACAAACAACAGTGGTCCCAGTAGGGATCCCTGTGGAACACCATTAATCACAGGTCTCCATTTTGAGAAACTCCCTTCCACGACTCTCTTTGTCCCCTGTAGCCCAGCTCGTTCTCTATCCATCTCGCTAGTACACCCTGGACCCCATGCAACTTCACCTTCTCCAACAGCCTGCCGTGGGGAACCTTATCAATGCCTTACTGTAGTCCATGTATTTGACATCTACGGCCCTTCCCTCATCAATCACTTACTCAAAGAATTCTGTTAAGTTGGTAAGACATGACCTTCCCTGGCCAAGCCTATCACTGATCTTTCTTCCAATTGGTGGAGGCTGGTACAAGTACAACATTCTTAAAAGGCATCTGGATGAGTATATGAATTGGCAGGGTTTAGGGTGATATGAGCCAAACGCTTGGCAATGGGACTAGATTTGATTAGGATATCTGGTCGACGTGGATGAGTTGGAGCAAAGACTCTGTTTCCGTGCCGCGTGACTCCAGTAAATGTTACTATTTATGACGAAGACAATTTAATACAGAAGTAGGGAGGGTCCGTTTCTGTTACGCAGAGGCAGAAGTGGGTACTGCAGATGCTGGAGATCAGAGTCAAGATCAGAGTGGCGCTGGAAAAGCACAGCAGGTCAGGCAGCATCCGAGGAGCAGGGGAATCGACGTTTTCGGGCAAAAAGCAGTTACACAGAGCACTGGTGAGATCACACCTGGAGCACTGTGCTCAGGTAAGGAAGTATGTAATTGGTTGGAAGCAGTTCAGAGAGGTTTCGCCAGACTCGTGTAGACTGGGCAAGTTGCTTCAGAGGAAAGGTTAGATAGGCCAGGCTATCTACTGGAGTTTAGGAAAGGAAGGGGTGATTAGAATGAGATTATGACAAGATCCTGAGGGGCCTGAACGAGGCGAGCAACTGGAACCATAGGAGAACTGAGGACCTGAAATCTGAGATGAAGAGAAATATCTTCTTAGAGTGTCATTAGCCTTTGGGACATTTGAGAGATCTTTGACTGTTTGGAAGGTAGAGAGTGGATGGACTATTGAGCCAACTGGGGTGAGTTGGGAATATGGGAATAGCAGCACTCGGTGGCTGGTCACAGGCACGATGGGCCGAATGTCCTCACTCTACGCCCATTTGGCTTCAGCGACCGTGAGGTCATGAGGTGAACTGTGACCTTGGTGGTGGAGCAGGCTCCATCGGGCCGAATGGCCTCCCCATGGACTCCTCTGGCATGGAAACAGACGCTTCGGCCCCACCAGCCCATGTCGGCCGTAATCCCAAACTAAACTAGTCCCACCTCCCTGCGCTTGGCCCATATCCCTCCAAACTTTTCCTATTCCTGAACTTATCCAAAAGTCTTTTAAACGTTGCACCCACATCCACCACTTCCTCAGGAATTTCATTCCACACAAGTATCAAAGGACACTTGTATCTTTTTTAAAATCTCTCTCCTCCCACCCTAAAAATATGCCCCCTAGTCTTGAAATGCCCCATCCCAAGGAAAAGTCACCTGCCATTCACCCTATCCAGGCCCCTCATGGTTTTATAAACTTCTGTAAGGTCACCCCTCAACCTCCGACGCTCCAGGGAAAAAACTCCCAGTCTCTCCTTATAACGCAAACCTTCCATACCCGGCAACATCCTGGTAAATCTGCTCTGACCCTCTCCAGTTTAATAATCACCTTCCTATAACAGGGTGACCAGAACTGGACACAGTTCTCCAGAAGAGGCCTCACCAATGTCCTGTACAACCTCAACATGACGCCCCAACTCCTGTACTCAAAGGGCTGAGCAATGAAGACAAGCGTGACAAATGTCCTCTTAACCACTCCGTCGACATGTGACACAAACATCGTAGAATTATGTACCTGAACCCCCTCGTCTCTCTGTTCTACAACACTCCCCAAGGCCCAACATTTAATTGTATAACACCTGCCCTTGTGTGTTCGACCCAAAATGCAATACCTCACACTTATCCAAATTAAACTCTATCTGCCACTCCTCAGTCATTAACCCAATGGATCAAGATCCCTTTGTAACCCTAGATAACCTTCTTCACTGTCCACTATACCACCAATCCTGGTGTCATCCACCAATGTACTAACTGTGCCTCCTGTGTTCTCATCCAAATATAAATGTTAAACAAGAGGACCCCGCATCGATCCCTATGCAATACTGCTGTTTGTTGCTCCGAGGTGTGTGTGTGTGTGTGTGTGTGCACTGCACCGGGGGAGTGCAGTACTGTCAAAGGTGCCACTAACAAGAGCATTGTCCACAGGCACAATACTGGAAGTCATGCCCAGGCTCTGGCCAAGTGTTTTAACCCTTCACCTTACTGGGAACAAGCACGGAGGCCATTTTGACGGATTGTCCTGTCTGTGAACTGGTTGATGTGTTTCCCTGCAGAGGAGATGGCAGAGTGAGGTAGATCCTGGGGATCCTGTGGATGTGGTATATCTAGACTTGCAGAAGGCATAAAAGACTGATCCATAAGGTTAGATCCTGGGGGAAGGAGAGTGGGGTGAAGGAGAGAGGATTGGCTGGTTTATAGACAACAGAGAGTGGGGATAAACGAGCCCTTCTCTGGACAGTGAACTATAGCTAACAGGGTGCCAATGAGTCCTGTTCTTGTACATCAATTATTTACAATCTTGATTTCTTTTATTTGGTTTATGACTGTCCCATGTATCTAGGTACAGTGAAAAGTTTTGTTTTGCGCGCAGTACAGGCAGCTTATACCGTACAAGGTGCATTAGGATATAGAACAGAGCGAGGAATACCAAGTTAAGGCTGCAGAGAAAGAACGAGATCAACATTAAATTTCAGATATGAGAGGTCCGTTCATAAACCTGATAACAGCGGAGGAAGAAGCTGTTCCTGAATCTATTGGTACGTGTTGTGTATCTTCTGCCTGACGGGCAGAGGTGGGAGGGGACTATAACCGGGGTGGGAGGGGGACTATAACTGGGGTGGGAGGGGACTATAACCGGGGTGGGAGGGAACTATAACCGGGGTGGGAGGGGGATTATAACCGGGGTGGGAGGGGGACTATAACCGGGGTGGGAGGGGGACTATAACCGGGGTGGGAGGGGGACTATAACCGCGGTGGGAGGGGGATTATACCCGGGGTGGGAGGGGGATTATACCCGGGGTGGGAGGGGACTATAACCGGGGTGGGAGGGGAATTATAACCGGGGTGGGAGGGATTATAACCGAGGTGGGAGGGGGACTATAACCGGGGTGGGAGGGGGACTATACCCGGGGTGGGAGGGATTATAACCGAGGTGGGAGGGGGACTATAACCGGGGTGGGAGGGGGACTATAACCGGGGTGGGAGGGGGATTATAACCGGGGTGGGAGGGGATTATAGCCGGGGTGGGAGGGGATTATAGCCGGGGTGGGAGGGGGATTATAACCGGGGTGGGAGGGGGATTATAACCGGGGTGGGAGGGGAGTATAACCGGGGTGGGAGGGGATTATAACCGGGGTGGGAGGGGGATTATAACCGCGGTGGGAGGGGTCTTTGATGATGTTGACTGGGACAGTGGGAAGTGTAGACAGAGTCAGTGGATGGGAGCCTGGGGATGGACTGGGCTGTGTTCACTACTCTCTGCAGTGTCTTACAGTCCAGGGCAGAGCAGTTACCATCCCAAGCTGTGATGTACCTGGAGAGGATGCTTTCTACGGTGCATCTGCAAAGGTTGGTCAGAGTCCTCGTGGACCTTCGGAATTTCCTTAGCCTCCTGAGAAATTAGAGGCATTGCTGTGCTTTCTTGACCATAGCGTTGACATGGGTGGACCAGGGCAGATAGTTGGTGATCGTCACTCTCAGGAACGTGACACCATCTCTACCTCAGCACCATTAGTGCAGACAGGGGCATGCCCTCCACTCTGCTTCCTGAAGACAATGACCAGCTCCTTCATCACACCGACATTGATGGAGAGATTGTTGTCTTTACTCCATACAGCTAAGCACTGTATCTCCTTCCTGTACTCCATCTCGTCGTTGTTTGAGATCTGACCCAAACCAGTGGTGTCATCTGCAAACCCGTACATGGAGTTGCTGTGGAATTTAGCCACACGATCGTGTGTGTATAGGAGGGGACTGAGTACAAATCCTGTTAGGGCACAGAGCAAAGTTTGTGGATGATACTACAATAGTAGGTGGAGATTAGGAGATGGAGAGTTTACAGATGGATATTGATAGGCTTGAACTGGGCAGGTGGAGTCTAATGTGGGTAGGTGCAAGAATTATCCATTCTGGCTGGTCAGAAATAAAAGGGCAAATGATTCTTTAAATGGGAAAAGTGCCAGTGCAGAGGGATCTGGGTGCCCTTGTGCACGAATGTGATTTTGGAGAAGATTTGTAGCTCAAGTTGTGGTCAATTTGTTCTCCGATGTTTAGTCACCGTGCTAGGTTAGATCATCAGTCAGCCTCTGGTGAAGTGTTGGTGTTCTGACCCACTTGCTATTTCTGTGCTTTGGTTGTGGCGGGCGATATCATTTCTGGTTCGGTTTCTGAGAGGTTGGTAAATGGGGTCCAAATCGATGTTGATGGGTTTGAATGCCAGGTCTCTAGGAACTCCCCCGTGAGTCCAGCACGTGCCTGTCCCTGGATGGATGTATTGTCCCAGTCGAACTGGTATCCCTCTTTGTCTGTGTGTATGACACCAGTGGTAGTTATCTTTTGGTGGCTAGTTGATGCTCATGTATCCTGGTGGCTAGTTTCCTGCCCATCTGTCCAATGTAATGTTGCTTGCAGTCCCTGCAGGGTATTTAGTATATGATGTTCATTCTGCTGGCTGTGGGTATGGGATCGTTTAAATTCATCAGGAGCTGCTTCAGTGTGGTGGTAGGTTTGTGGGCTACCATGATGCCTAGGGGCCAGAATAGTGTGGTCATCATCTGTGAAATGTCTTTGATGTATGTTCGGGTGGCTAAAGTCTCTGAGCGTGTTATATCTTCCTGTTTAGGTCTGTTGTGCAGGAAATCAGTGGACTGTTTTTATTGGGTACCTGTTGTACCTGAATATTTTATCTAGGTGTTTTTTAACTCAGCTTCTCATAGTTCCTGGGTGCTGCGGTCTGTTTTGGCCCACTTAAATCATGTCCTGATGCAGCTCCGTTTGTGGGTGTTGGGATGGTTGCTTCTGTAGTTGAGTATCTGCTCAGTGTGTGTGGCTGTCCTATCGGCGCTGGTCTGCAGCTCTCCATTGGCTTTCCGTTCCACTGTGACGTCTAGGAAGGGGAGTCAGTTATTATTTTCTTCCCCTTTGGTGAACTTTATACCAGTAAGGATGTTGTTTATGTGCTTGTGGGTTTCTCCTGGTTTGTTGCGTTTCATGGTGACAAAGGTATCATCCATAGAGCAGACTCAAAGTTGGGCTGGATCGTGGGAAGGGCTGTTAATTCTAACCTCTGCATAACTGCTTCTGCTATAAGTTGGTGATGCCACAGGCATCCCATTGATTTGTTTTCGATCTTGTCTTTGAAGGTGAAGTGAGTTATGAAGCACAGGTCTCCCAGTTTGAGGGTGCTGTCCTCACTGGTGGAGTTGGTGCTGCCTCGTGTTTGTATCCTTGACGGCGCGACCAGAGTTTCTTTGGCGAGGGTGGTGGTGTTTATAAATGGAGAAGTAGCAAGCAGGACAGAACACCAGCGCCTGATTGGAGGCTCACTGATGATGTCACCGACTGCGGTCTGAAAACGAACCGACCAGCTCAGTGAGCAAACCTCACGACCTTGTACGTGAACCGCAGGGACAAGCCCAGAGTCAGAAAGACAGACGGAATCCTGGCATTCATCGCGCAAGCACTGGGCTACAAAAGGAAAGAAGTGTTGCTCCAGTTATGAGGCCAGAGCCGGAGGATGGTGGGGCAAGTGCAGACCGCAGCTGCTGGAGATCAGAGCCGAGGGTGTGGCGCTAGAAAAATGCAGCAGGGTCGGGCAGCATCCGAGGAGCAGGAGCATCGACGTTTCCGGTATAAGCCCCTCGTCGGGAATGAGGGTGAGGGTCTCCTTCCTGATGAAGGGCCCTATGCCCGAAACGTCGATGCCCCTGCTCCTCGGATGCTGCCTGACCCTGCTGCGCTTTTCCAGCACCGCACTCTGGACCTGGGTCCAGTTGGAGACTCCTCACCAGCAGCAGTGGAGGCAGGTCAGAGCAGAGTCACCTGGTCAGTTCCAGGGACGCAAAGGGCTGTTGGGACGAGGAGCAGTACCCTTCAGGGGAACGAGAATGGGTCTGGTCGAGGTATGTAGAATACCACGGGGGGGGGGGGGATTGATAAAGGCGGACGATGAGCAGATGCTCCCCCACCTTGTGGGGACCGAGAGGTCATGCAGCAAGAGAGAGGGGGGTGGTAGGTTCAAAACCGAGATGAGGGGAAAGGGCCTCTCTCTGAGGGTTGTGAGTCAGTGGAACTCTCACTGTCCTGGAGTGTGGTCGAGGCAGGATCAGACAGCAGACTCAGGGTAGGAAATCGATGTGTTCCCGATGAAAAGCAGGGAGCAGACAGGGAAGCAGAGTGCAGAGCGGGATAGGATGCCGTTGAATGACGGAAGGGGCCGGAATGCCTCCCCACCTTCGTCATTCCTCCACCGAAAGCACGTGGCTGGCGGCAAAGCACGAAAGGCGCTACGGAAATGCAAGCGGCCGGGCGACGACGCTGTGAGTTGTGGGGGCTCTGGGGAGCGCGTCGGGGGGGGGACGGGGCCCGACAGGAGGGAGCCGTTTGGAGGCCAGCCATGACTAAACAGCGGGAGGAGTGAGGCGGGATTGCATCTGGGTAGCCTCCCAGGCCTGCAACAAGCCGAGCTAGGCCCCCGGAATCCACAAAATAAACCGGAGCAGGGAACGCTGCTGGAAAACCAGCCCTCGGCCAAAACCGACAAAACTGCGAGCGGTGAACACGTAAATCTGCCCCCAGACGCAGAGTTCAATGCAGCCCCCGAATGTTTGAAGGCACTCGGCTCCAGGAACCGACGCGATTTGATCAGAATTTATCACCATTCCTGTTGCTAGGAAACAATACCTCCACATTAGTCGGATTAAGCAACTGCACTTGCCGTACAGTGCAGGGTAAAGCTGCACTGCAGGACAAACCACTCGGGGGGGATGCAATTTTTAAATGGTCAGTGAACGGGCTGCCACCAGGGGGAGGTGTTTGACTGATGGACAACCGTCTCTCACCCATCCAACCACCCACACCCTCTATTGACCACCATTTCAGAAGGCCCCCCCTAGGAATTCTTCCCGGTGCCCTGAGGGGAATAATTATGCCTCAGTTAATCCCTGTATCAGGTCAATAGAGTCGTGCAGCGCGCACACAGACCCTTCGGCCCTACCCGTCCATGCCGACCAATATCCGAACCTGATCCAGTCCCATTTGCCAGCATTTGGCCCATATCCCTCCAAACCCTTCCTATTCATATCCCTATCCAAATGCCTCTTAAATGTTGCAATTGTATCAGCCTCCACCACTTCCTCTGGCAGCTCATTCCACACACGCACCACCCTCTGTGTGAAAACGTTGCCCCTCAGGTCCCTTTCCCCTCTCACCCTAAACCTATGCCCTCTAGGTTTAACCTAAACCTTCCCCCACCCTGGGGGAAAAGACCTTGGTGATTCACTATATCCATGCCTCTCGTTATTTTATAAACCTCTAAAAGGTCACCCCTCAGCCTCCAACGCTCCAGGGAAAACAGCCCCAGCCTGTTCAGCTTCTCCCTGTAGCTCAAACCCTCCAACCCTGGCAACATCCTTGTAAATCATTTCTGAACCCTTTCAAGTTTCACAACATCTTTCCAATAGGAAGAAGACCAGAATTGCACACAATATTCCAACAGTGGCCTAGCCAATGTCCTGTACAGCCGCAACATGACCTCCCAACTCCTGTACTCAATACTCTGACCAATAAAGGAAAGCATACCAAACGCCTTCTTCACTATCCTATCTACCTGCGACTCCACTTTCAAGGAGCTATGAACCTGCACTCCAAGGTCTCTTTGTTCAGCAACACTCCCTAGGACCTTACCATTAAGTGTATAAGTCCTGCTAAGATTTGCTTTCCCAAAATGCAGCACCTCACATTTATCTAAATTAAACTCCATCTGCCACTCATCGGCCCATCTGATCAAGATCCCATTGTAATCGGAGGTAACCGTCTTCGCTGTCCACTCCACCTCCAATTCTGGTGTCATCTGCAAACTTACTAACTGTACCTCCTGTGTTCACATCCAAATCATTGTCTAGTGCCTATTCAAACAAGTGAGACAATTCTGACTAGATCGTTATGAATGTTTTCCACCAGGTATCCCACAATACCGAGGTGGTCAAATCACTACGAACACAAGCCAGTCCCAATGCAAAACAGTCCCACCTTTATGAGGAAACAAGTTACAATAACAGAGAGTTTGGCAGAAATTTAAAAAGGAGGTCCTGAAGGGTAGTAATATCTGGATTACTCCCAGTGCTACGAGCCAGTGAGGGCAGGAATAGGAGGATAGAGCAGATGAATGCATGGCTGAGGAGCTGGTGTATGGGAGAAGGATTCATGTTTTTGGATCATTGGAATCTCATTTGGGGTAGAAGTGACCTGTACAAGAAGGACAGATTGCAACTGAATTGGAAGGGGACTAATATACTGGTGGGGAGATTTGCTAGAGCTGCTTGGGAGGATTTAAACTAGTAAGGTGTGTGTGTGTGTGTGGTGGGGGGTGGGTGGGGTGGGACCCAGGGAGATAGTGAGGAAAGAGATCGATCTGAGACGGGTACAGTTGAGGACAGAAGTGAGTCAAACAGTCAGGGCAGGCAGGGACAAGGTAGGACTAATAAATTAAACTGCATTTATTTCAATGCAAGGGGCCTAACAGGGAAGGCAGATGAACTCAGGGTATGGTTAGGGATATGTGACTGGGATATCACAGCAATTACAGAAACATGGCTCAGGGATGGGCAGGACTGGCAGCTTAATGTTCCAGGATATAAATGCTACAGGAAGGATAGAAAGGGAGGCAAGAGAGGAGGGAGAGTGACATTTTTGAAAAGGGATAGCATTACAGCTGTACTGAGGGAGGATATTCCCCGAAATACATCCAGGGAAGTTATTTGGGTGGAACTGAGAAATAAGAAAGGGATGATCACCTTATTGGGATTGTATTATAGACCCCCCAGTAGTCAGAGGGAAATTGAGAAACAAATTTGTAAGGAGATCTCAGCTATCTGTAAGAATAATAGGGTAGTTATGGTCGGGGATTTTAACTTTCCAAACATCGACTGGGACTGACATAGTGTTAAAGGTTTAAATGGAGAGGAATTTGTTAAGCGTGCACAAGAAAATTTTCTGATTCAGTATGTAGATGTACCTACTAGAGAAGGTGCAAAACTTGACCTACTCTTGGGAAATAAGGCAGGGCAGGTGACTGAGGTGTCAGTGGGGAAGCACTTTGGGGCCAGTGACCATAATTCTATTAGATTTAAAATAGTGATGGAAAAGGATGGACCAGATCTAAAAGTTGAAGTTCTAAATTGGAGAAAGGCCAATTTTGACGGCATTAGGCAAGAACTTTCGAAAGCTGATTGGAGGCAGATGTTCGCAGGTAAAGGGACGGCTGGAAAATGGGAAGCCTTCAGAAATGAGATAACAAGAGTCCAGAGAAAGTATATTCCTGTCAAGGTGAAAGGGAAGGCTGGTAGGTATAGGGAATGTTGGATGACTAAAGAAATTGAGGGCTTGGTTAAGAAAAAGAAGGAAGCATATGTCAGGTATAGACAGGATAGATCGAGTGAATCCTTAGACGAGTATAAAGGAAGTAGGAGTATACTTAAGAGGGAAATCAGGAGGGCAAAAAGGGGACATGAGGTAGTGTTGGCAAATAGAATTAAGGAGAATCCAAAGGGTTTTTACAAATATATTAAGGACAAAAGGGTAACTAGGGAGAGAATAGGGCCCCTCAAAGATCAGTAAGGCGGCCTTTGTGTGGAGCTGCAGAAAATGGGGGAGATACTAAATGAATATTTTGTATCAGTGTTTACTGTGGAGAAGGATATGGAAGATATAGACTGTGGGGAAATAGATGGTAACATTTTGAAAAATGTCCATATTACAGAGGAGGAAGTGCTGGATGTCTTGAAACGGTTAAAGGTGGATAAATCCCCAGGACCTGATCAGGTGTACCCGAGAACTCTGTGGGAAGCTAGAGAAGTGATTGCTGGGCCTCTTGCTGAGATATTTGTATCATCGATAGTCACAGGTGAGGTGCCAGAAGACTGGAGGTTGGCAAACGTGGTGCCACTGTTTAAGAAGGGGGGTAAAGACAAGCCAGGGAACTATAGACTGGTGAGCCTGACCTCGGTGGTGGGCAAGTTGTTGGAGGGAATCCTGAGGGACAAGATGTACATGTATTTGGAAAGGCAAGGTCTGATTCGGGATAGTCAACATGGCTTTGTGCGTGGGAAATCATGTCTCACAAACTTGATTGAGTTTTTTGAAGAAGTAACAAAGAGGATTGATGAGGGCAGAGCAGTAGATGTGACCTATATGGACTTCAGTAAGGCGTTTGACAAGGTTCCCCATGGGAGACTGATTTTCAAGGTTAGATCTCATGGAATACAGGGAGAACTAGCCATTTGGATACAGAACTGGCTCAAAGGTAGAAGACAGAGGGTGGTGGTGGAGGGTTGTTTTTCAGACTGGAGGCCTGTGACCAGTGGAGTGCCACAAGGATCGGTGCTGGGTCCTCGACTTTTTGTCATTTACATAAATGATTTGGATGTGAGCATAAGAGGTACAGTTAGTAAGTTTGCAGATGACACCAAAATTGGAGGTGTAGTGGACAGCGAAGAGGGTTACCTCAGATTACAACAGGATCTGGACCAGATGGGCCAATGGGCTGAGGAGTGGCAGATGGAGTTTAATTCAGATAAATGTGAGGTGCTGCATTTTGGGAAAGCAAATCTTAGCAGGACTTATACACTTAATGGTAAGGTCCTGGGGAGTGTTGCTGAACAAAGAGACCTTGGAGTGTAGGTTCATAGCTCCTTGAAAGTGGAGTCGCAGGTAGATAGGATAGTGAAGGCAGCGTTTGGTATGCTTTCCTTTATTGGTCAGAGTATTGAATACAGGAGTTGGGAAGCCATGTTGCGGCTATACAGGACATTGGTTAGGCCACTGTTGGAATATTGCGTGCAATTCTGATCTCTTTCCTCTCGGAAAGATGTTGTGAAACTTGAAAGGGTTCAGAAAAGATTGACAAGGACTGTTGCCAGGGTTGGAGGGTTTAAGAGGCTGTACAGGCTGGGGCTGTTTTCCCTGGAGCGTCAGAGGCTGAGGGGTCATCTTGTAGGGGTTTATAAAATTATGAGGGGCATGGATAGGGTAAATAGGCAAAGTCTTTTCCCTGGGGTCGGGGAGTCTAGAACTAGAGGGCATAGGTTTAGGGTGAGAGGGGAAAGATATAAAAGAGACCTAAGGGGCAACGTTTTCACACAGAGGGTGGTACGTGTATGGAATGAGCTGTCAGAGGATGTGGTGGAATTGCAGCATTTAAGAGGCATTTGGATGGGTATATGAATAGGAAGGGTTTGGAGGGATAGGGGCCGGGTGCTGGCAGGTGGGACTAGATTGGGTTGGGATATCTGGTCAGCATGGACAGGTTGGACCGAAGGGGCTGTTTCCGTGCTGCACCTCTCTATGACTCTAATAACCTTTATATATAAAACATACTCTCTCTAATCCTATTCAGCCCCTTAAGCTTACAATATGACCCAAGACTCTTGTAGATTTACACAGTCACTCTGTCTCTGGCTCTGTCTCTGCACAGCAGCTTTCTCTCTCCCACCACCCCCACCTCTCTCTCTCTCTCTCTCTCTCCCTCCCTCCCTCCCTCTCTTTCTCCTTCTCTCTAACTCTCTATCTCTTTCTATCTCTATCTCTCTCTCTATCTCGCTCTCTCGTTCTCTCTCTATCTCGTTCTCTCTCTATCTTGCTCTCTCTCGCTCTGTCTCTCTCTCTCTCTCTCTCTCTCTATCTCTCTCTATCTCTCGCTCTCGCTCGCTATCTCTTGCTCTCTCTCTCTATATCTCTCTCTATCCCTCTCTCGCTCTCCCTGAATGGCCAGCTGGTTTCTCCCCCTTGCCACACTGGTCTCCTCAGAAAGTCCAATAGGGTCTAAGAGAGCAGGCTGCAGGCTAACCCTGTTTTTATACCTTTTTAGATGGTTTTCTGGGAACTTTCTATGGTTCTGGCCAATCAGGGAGACACACTTAGTAGTTTGAAACATTGTCAACCATTTGGATGTCAGTCTCTTTGTGGAGCAGGAGCTGGTACCTTTCTGTTTGGGCCTGTCGTTGTTTGGTTGTTGGGGGATATGTCTGTCCAGGATAACTGCTACCTTTTACATTATGCTAATGTTACTAGCCCCCAGCTGCTGTGTTTGCACTGCGTCTGGTAGGTGGGTTTTGTGATTTCGGACTTTTACTTGGCCAATATACCCAGCATCCCTTGCTGTTTGGCCGAGTTAACTATCTCTGTGTTTTAGCAGCCAGGTGGGCTGCTACAAAATTGTCACACAAATGACGAAAAACAGCAGACCCAGCACCGATCCGTGTGGCACTCCACTGGTCACAGGCCTCCAGTCTGAAAAACTACCCTCCAGCCTCGGTCTCCTAGCAGTTTTGTATGTAAATGGCTCACTCTCCCTGGATCCTATGTGATCTAACCTCATGAAACTTTGCTGAAGTCCATATAGATCACATCTACCACTCTGCCCTCATCAATCCTCTTCATCGCCTCCTCAAAAAGCTCAATCAAGTTTGTGAGACATGATTTCCCACGCACAAAGCCATGTTGACTATCCCTAATCAGTCCTTGCCTTTCTAAATACATGTACATCCTGTCCCTCAGAATTCCCTCCAACAACTTGCCCACCCTATTCCCCTTGATGTCAGGCTCCCTGGTCTCTGGTTCCCCTATCTTTGTTATTGCTGGTGGGAGCTTGCTGTATATGTGCACAAATAGCTAACAGTTTTCCAGTGTTACAACAGGGCCTGCATTTCATTCACTAGCTCTGGGTGCGACGTCCAGAGGAAAATCTGAGTCATCCCACTCATGTCTGAGGTACTGCCGCTCAGTCACTAAGAGACACATGGCACAAGATCTTCGCCTTTGCACCCATCAGGACACCATGCAAGAGTGCCAAATTTCAAACAATCACAACAATTTGTACCGCAGGAGGAAAGGGGCACCTGTTTGGCAAGTGAACGCTGATCGACTAAAATGGATTACTAGTAGAGCCATTGACGGTTATTCAAGGTCATTCAGGAGTCAACTGAGCGTCCAACAGAAATATTTATTCTGCATAAAGGTGGATAAATCCCCAGGACCTGATCAGGTGTACCCTAGAACTCTGTGGGAAGCTAGAGAAGTGATTGCTGGGCCTCTTGCTGAGATATTTGTATCATCGATAGTCACAGGTGAGGTGCCGGAAGACTGGAGGTTGGCAAACGTGGTGCCACTGTTTAAGAAGGGTGGTAAAGACAAGCCAGGGAACTATAGGCTGGTGAGCCTGACCTCGGTGGTGGGCAAGTTGTTGGAGGGAATCCTGAGGGACAGGATGTACGTGTATTTGGAAAGGCAAGGACTGACTAGGGATAGTCAACGTGGCTTTATGTGTGGGAAATCATGTCTCACAAACTTGATTGAGTTTTTTGAGGAAATAACAAAGAGGATTGATGAGGGCAGAGCGATGGACGTGATCTATATGGACTTCAGTAAGGCGTTCGACAAGGTTCCCCATGGGAGACTGATTAGCAAGGTTAGGTTTCACGGAATACAGAGAGAACCAGCCATTTGGATACAGAACTGGCTCAAAGGTAGAAGACAGAGGGTGGCGGTGGAGGGTTGTTTTTCAGACTGGAGGCCTGTGACCAGTGGAGTGCAACAAGGATCGGTGCTGGGTCCTCTAGTTTTTGTCATTTACATAAATAATTTTGATGCAAGCATAAGAGGTACAGTTAGTAAGTTTGTAGATGACACCAAAATTGGAGGTGTAGTGGACAGCGAAGAGGGTTACCTCAGATGACAACAGGATCTGGACCAGATGGGCCAATGGGCTGAGAAGTGGCAGATGGAGTTTAATTCGGATAAATGCAAGGTGTTGCATTTTGGGAAAGCAAATCTTAGCAGGACTTATACACTTAATGGTAAAGTCCTAAGGAGTGTTCCTGAACAAAGAGACCTTGGAGTGTAGGTTCATAGCTCCTTGAAAGTGGAGTCACAGGTAGATAGGATAGTGAAGGTAGCGTTTGGTATGCTTTCCTTTATTGGTTAGAGTATTGAGTACAGGAGTTGGGAGGTCATGTTGTGGCTGTACAGGACATTGGTTAGGCCACTGTTGGAATATCGCATGCAGTTCTGGTCTCCTTCCTATCGGAAAGATGTTGTGAAACTTGAAAGGGTTCAGAAAAGATTTACAAGGATGTTGCCAGGGTTGGAGGATTTGAGCTACAGGGAGAGGCTGAACAGGCTGGGGCTGTTTTCCCTTGAGCGTTGGAGGCAGAGGGGTGACCTTATAGAGGATTACAAAATTATGAGGGGCATGGATAGGGTAAATAGACAAAGTCATTTCCCTGGGGTCGGGGAGTCCAGAACTAGAGGGCATAGGTTTAAGGTGAGAGGGGAAAGATATTAAAGAGACCTAAGGGGCAGCTTTGTCACACAGAGGGTGGTATGTGTATGGAATGAGCTGCCAGAGGATGTGGTGGAGGCTGGTACAATTACAACATTTAAAAGGCATTTGGATGGGTATATGAATAGGAAGGGTTTGGAGGGATATGGGTCGGGTGCTGGCAGGTGGGACTAGATTGGGTTGGGATATCTGGTCAGCATGGAGGAGTTGGGCCAAAGGGTCTGTTTCCATGCTGTACATCTCTTTGACTCTGTAAGGACTCGCTGTCTGCAAACTAAAGGAATATGTTCAAGCTGTCTGTTTTCTTGAATTACCTGGGAGTTTGGGAGCCCCGTTCAATGCCTCAGCCAATCTCTATGACTCTATGACCCTTTTTCTCCTGTCGTGGAAATTGCTGCAGATGTTTAATATTTGGAACTCTTGCCGTTGTCCGGGTAAAAATCTTTGCAAACATGCCTTTTTTTTTTCAACAATATTCAACTTTCATACCAATAAATACAATTGCAGGGGATGGATGGGTGCTTTTCTGGTTGGCAAGCAGTGGCTGGTGGTGTGCCTCAGGGATCAGTTTTGGGAACCATTTGCAATTTACATGGACAGTTTGGAGTTGGAGACCAAGTGTCGTGTGTCAGAGTTTGCAGATGACATGAGGATGAATGGGAGAGCCAAGTGCACAGAGGACGCTGAATGTCTGCAGAGAGATGGAGACGGGTTAGGTGAGTGGGCCAGGGTTTGGCAGATGGAGTACAATGTTGGGGAAATGTCAGGTCATCTACTTTGGAAGGGACAACAGCAAAACTGACGATTATTTCAATGGCGAAAATTACAGAATGCTGCAGTGCAGAGGGAGCTGGGAGTCCTTGGTGCACGAATCACAGAAAATTGGTTTGCAGATGCAGCAAGTCATGAAGAAGACAACCAGAATATACTACTTCATTGCTAGAGGGATGGGGTTTAAAAACAGGGAGGTTATGCTGCAGCTGTATAGAGTAATGTGTACAGTTTTGGTCTCCTTACTTGAGAAAGGATGTCCTGGCACTGGAGGGGGTGCAGAGGCGATTCACTCAGTTGATTCCGGAGTTGAGAGAGTTGGCTTATGAGGAGGGATTGAACAGAGTGGGATTATATTCATTGGAATTTAGAACAATGAGGGAAGGATCTTTAGAGAAACATATAAAATTATGAAGGGAATAGATAAGATGGGAGCAGGGAGGTTGTTTCTGTTGGTGGGGGGGGGGGGGGGGTGTGAAAGTAGAACGAGGGGCCAGAGCCTCAAAATAAGTGGGGAGCAAACGTAGGACTGAGTTGAGGAGGAACGTCTTTCCCCCAGAGGGTTGTAAATCTGTGGAATTCCCTGCCCAGGGAAGCAGTTGAGACGACCCCGTTGAACGTTGATAGATTTTTGAACAACGAAGGAATGAAAGGGTGAGCTTGAGCAGGAGGGTTAAACAGAGCTGAGTCCATAAGAAAGGTCAGCCATGATCTTATTGATCAGATGGGCCGTACTCCACCCCCCGATCTCTTATGTCCTTATTCTTTGTAGCTAATGGTATTCTTGCCTGTTAGCAACGCCTAACCAATCGCGTTACCCACTCTGGTACGACGCAGTTTCTTAGCTGCACAGTGTTTTCACACTGACACTGCTGTTATTCTGTTATCTCCTGCTCTGTGCAAATTAATGCCTTATCGTCTCAAATTATCTTGGCGTAATCGCACAAATAACTCCGATGCTGGATAAAGTGGTTGACTGCGCCCGATTATTATGTGACTGCACGTGTGGTAAGAAAGGAAATTGCTGTTGGAAGAGGATTAAGGGTACGTTTTACACGTAGTCACTGTCCCTAGATAAGATGGCAGTCCAAGAAGAGGTATAAAAGTATTCAACGTCCACCCAGGATGGACTTTATCACCAACCGTGCACTCCTGAAGGGAAGCTGTTGATGT
Source organism: Chiloscyllium punctatum (assembly GCF_047496795.1). Lineage (NCBI taxonomy): Eukaryota > Metazoa > Chordata > Chondrichthyes > Orectolobiformes > Hemiscylliidae > Chiloscyllium > Chiloscyllium punctatum. Next base: position 16,534,940 of record NC_092759.1, on the reverse strand, counting down.
GAGGGAGAGGGACGCGACCGTCGTGTGCACAGCAAGATCCCACAGTGACGAGCAGGTTTCATTTGTGTGGCATTGATTATGTGGTAACTTGCGTCCCAAGGACAACGGGGGGAGAATGTTTCCCACCTCCCAAACCCCCACTGTCCTCAACTCCTCAATCATGTAGCTGCGGGATCTAACACGGGCATTTGAGAGATCATGAAATTACCTCTCGATTGATCAGTCAATCACTCTGTTATCACTTCACAGTCTCATCCCAGGGACCGTGTGGGCACACAGCACAGAAACAGACCCTTCAGCTCAACCCCTCCATGCTGACCAGATATCCTCAATTGATCTCGTCCCATTTGCCAGCAGTTGGCCCATATCTCTCGAAACCCTTCCTATTTATATCCCCATCCAGAGGCCTTTTAAATGTTTTGAATTGAATTGAATTTATTGTCCCATGTACCGAGGCACAGTGAAAAGCTCTGTCTTGCTAGCAGTCCAGGCAGATCACAGAGTTAAGTAACATAGATAATAAATACTAGAGAAACAGCAGGAAAATCAAAACACAGGTACAGGCGAATTTTAAGAGTTTGTGAGTCCGTTCAGTATTCTAACAACATTAGAAACTGTTCCGAAACCGGCTGGTGCGTGTGTTCAGGCTTGTGTACCTTCTCTCCGATGGTAGAGGTTGTAGAAAAACGTTGCCAGGGTGGGATGGATCTTTGAGAATGCTGGTGGCCTTTCCTTGACTGCGGGCCTGGTAGATGGATTCTATAGATGGGAGGTTGGTCTTTGTGATTGTCCGGGCCGAGTTCACCACTCTCTGTAACCGTCTCCGATCTTGAATGGTACAGTTGCCGTACCAAGTAGTGATGCATCCAGACAGAATGCTCTCAATGATTTCACCTATAAAAGTTGGCAGGGGTATTTGGCATCATGCCAAATTTCCCCAGCTTCCTGAGGAAGAAGAGGCGTTTGTTGTTGTCATTGTACCAGCCTCCTCTGGCAGCTCATTCCATAAGTGCACCACCCTCTGTGTGAAAAGGTTGCCCCTCGGGTCTCTCTTAAATCTTTCCCCTCTCACCCTAAACCCTCTAGTTTTGAATGTCCCCTCCCGCCGTTATAAATCACTGGCTCACCCAAAAAGAGTGTTTGGGATTTCCCACGGTGATCTTGGTTCATATCTCACTCAGTCCCTTAGGCGGGAGGCGCTGGCCGAGAGGTATTATTGCAGAGACTCTGGGGACCTGTGTTCAAATCCTGCCACGGCAAATGGTGGAATGTAGAATTAAGAGTTTAAGGATGACAATGAATTGATTGTGGGGGACAAACCCATTTGGTTCCCCTTTAGGGAAGGAAACTGCTGTCCTTACCTGGTCAGGCCTACGTGTGACTCCAGGCCCAATGTCACTTGGGCCCTTTACAACCCATTGGGAGATGGGCAATAAATGTTGGGCCCAGCCAGCGACGTCCACATCCTGTCAACGAATAAGAAAAAAGGTCAAGTGACACACTAAAATATCACAGGAAGAGTTCCCAAACAGACACTCACCAACATGGAGTAAGACCGTACGATACAGGAGCAGAATGAGGGCCATTCGGCCCATCGAGTCTGCTCTGCCATTCCATCATGGCTGACCTGTTTCTCAGCCCTGTAATCCTCCACCCCCAAACCCCCCCTCATTAATCAGGGACCTATCTCTCTCTCTCTCTGTCCTTAAAGACACTCCATGTCTTCCCCTCCACACCCCTCTGGGGCTGAGAGTCCCACAGAGTCCCCACCCTCCGGCTGGAGAAATTCCTCCCCACCTCAGTCCGTCCCTTCACCCTGAGGCTGTGCCCTCGGGTTCCTCGTCTCTCTGGGCGGTGGAAACACCTTCCCCACCACCCCCCCACTCTGTCCCAGGCCTCTCGGTATTCTGTACGTTTCAATCTGATTCCCACCCCCATCATCGTTCTAAACCCCATCGGGTACAGACCCAGAGTCCTCAACCGCTCCCCATGTGACAAGCCCTTCACCTCGGGGACCCTTCTTGTAAACCCCCTCTGGACCCCCCCTCCAAAGGCCAGCACATCCTTCCCTGGATACGGGGCCCGAAACCGCTCACAATGTTCCAAATGCGGTCCTGCCCAGAGTCTCATACAGCCTCAGCAGGACGTCCCTGCTCTCAAAATGAATGCCAACAGCGTGGGTGTTACCTTGCGTGGTGGGAATGTGACTGAGAGAAATGTAGGTTACCTTACAAATGTTTTAAGCTTTATACATACTAAACCAACAATAAGAGTTTCAGAATGAATATTCACTGACAGTCCAGGACAAAAAAAGTGATAGTAAAGTTAATTCTTAATTCTAAAACAGGACTCGCTGGAGAAACTCAGCAGGTCTGGCAGCAGAGAGGGAGAAGCTGAGTTACTCCAGTAATTCCTGTTTTTCTTTCAGATTTCCAGTGTTTTCCCAATATCCCTCTTCCCGGAATTCCCTCCCGTCACTCAGCAGGATGTAGAGAGGCCTCACCCCACCTACCTCTCCAGCAGTCTATCATCATAAAACTCTCAACTGCCATATGTCAGACTTCTGTAATGATTAACTCTCCCCTTCAATAAAAGCATCCCGAGGTATGTGGTCTGTTTTTCTTTTGAAATGGTCCAATTCCTTATTCTGCTCATGCAGGACGAGAAAATGTTCTCAAAAGCCGTTCTCTCTCTGAGGGAGCCAGCAGAGGTAGGGGTGAACCCAGTGTTTGGATATATTGCCATATGAGCTCCTGGCAGATTTACAGGTTAAAGTTATCAGGAAAGCTCCATAGACTCCTACAATGTGGAAACAGACCCTTCGGCCCAACCAATCCGTGCCGACCGTAATCCCAAACTGAACTAGGCCTACCCTGGCCCATATCCCTCCAAACCTTTCCTGTTCATGGACTTCTCTAAGTGATTTTTAAACGTTGTAACTGTACCACTCCCTCTGGAAGTTCATTCCACACACGAACCACCCTCTGTGTGTCAAGTGAAAGTTGCCCCTCGTGTCCCTTTTAAACCTTTCCTCCTCTCACCTTCAAAATTATCCTTTCTAGCGTTGAACTCCCCCACCCTAGGAAGAAGACCCCTCTTATCTATGTCCCTCATGATTTTATAAACCTCAATAAGGTCACCGCTCGGTCTCCTACGCTCCAGGGAGAATGATCCCAGCCTTTCCTTATAACCCAGCCCCTCCATCCCCGGCAACGTCCTGGTAAATCTCTTCCGAACCATCTCTGGTTTAATAATATCCTTCCCATAACTGGGAGACCAGAACAGGACAGAGTCCTCCAGAAGAGGCCTCACCAACGTCCTGTACAACTTCAACATGATGTCCCAACTCCTGTACACAAAGGTATGAGCGTTGAAGGCAAGTGTGCTAAATGCCTTCTTAACCCCTCCCTGTCTACATGTGACACAAACTTCAAAGAATTATGTACCTGAGCCCCTAGGTCTCTCTGTTCTACAGTACTACCCAAGGCCCTACCATGTATTGTATAAGGTAAAAACAATGACTGCAGATGCTGGAAATTAGATCTGGATTACTGGTCCAGCCACCACTAATCCATGTATTGTACAAGTCTAGTGGGACGTGGATTTTGGGTCATATTTTCACGCTCAGACGTTGTATGTATTAGGATTTGCCTGGTTTTCCTCCCAACATCGAAATTTCTGAAGGAGAGATCAAACAGAGTCGAAACGTGGACTCTGCCTTCTCTCCCTCTCTCTCCACAGATACTGTCAGACCTCCTGAGTTTCTTCAGCTTTCTCTGTGTTGGAGTGATATCTGTGACTCTGTGGGTGGATGCGCACTCTCTCTCTCTCTCTTTCTTCTCTCTTTCTTTTGCTCCTTCAGCTGCCTCTGAGTCAGACAGTTTCAGATTAGGGGCTGCCAAAATAATTCCTAGCCTGACATTCCTGGTTCAGTACTGACAGAGTGCAGCACTGTCAGAGGTGCTGTCTTTCAATTAGGATGCACGCTGTTTCAGGTAATCGTGGGTTAATATTTATTCCTCAGTTGACTCTGCAACCCTATCCCTCTCGCTCTCTGTGGGATCTTCCCATGCACAAACTGGCCGCTGAACCGCCACATTTGGCCGCAGAGTGCTGTGCAACATCTGGGAGCGCCGACAGGTGCTACAGAAATGCACGTGGTTATGACCTACAGCGGGCGAAGCGCGAGCAGGAGGAGGCAGTTCGGCCCATCTTGGGCCTGCTGTGCCGCGTGAGGTCGTGGGCCCCGACTCCACCTCCCGCCAGCTCTGCGGGATGGTCGGAAACCGAACTGAGCTTTCAAATATATTCTGTGATGGTCCTCCATGGTTTTCGGGGGGATTGAGGGGGGAGGGGGGGGGGGGGCAGGAATCCTGGAACACTCAGAGACAGAATTCCCCCTTATTTCAAGGAAACACTCCCCATTTTGAGTCCGTTCCTCCCCTCTCTCCAGACTTGCCCCAAAAGGAGTCTGTATCCACACTGTCCAGCTCCCTCCCAATCTCCAATCCCATGTGATCGCGTTCGTAACGTTAGTCACACGGCACGGAGAAAAACCCTTCGGCCCAACCCATCCATGGTGTGCCAAACTGAAGTCGTCCCAATTCCCCGGATTGGGTCCATATCCCTCTAAACCCTTTCCTATCCATGATTTTATAAACATGTGTAAGGTCAGCCCTGACCCTCAGACTGGGTCTCAAACCCTCCAGGCCCAGTCAGATCCTGGTAGATGTGTCTGTGTGTGTCTGTATGTGTGTCTTTCTGTGTCAGTGTGTGTGTCAGTGTGTCTGTGTGAGTGTGTGTGTCTGTGTCTGTCAGTGTCTCTGTGTGTGTCTGTGTGTCTGTGTCTGTGTCTGTGTGTGCCTGTGTGTGTGTATGCACGCGTGTGTCAGTGTGTCTGTGTCAGTGTGTGTGTGTGTCAGTGTATGTCTGTCTGTCTGTGTGTGTTTGCGTGTGTATGTCTGTGTGTCTGTCTGTGTCTGTGTGTGTGCGTGTGTATCTGTCTGTGTCTCTGTGTGTGAGTGTGTCTGTCTGTGTGTCTGTGTGTGCCTGTCTGTGTGTGTGTGTGTGTGTGTCAGTGTGTATCTCTCACACCCATGGATCACCTTCCCTTTGGCCCAGTCCCTCACACTCTCCCATCTTGTCCTGCACAACATCCCATCTCTGCATTCTGTTCCAGAGTCACAGCACCATCCCTGTATCCTGGCAACAGTGGAGGAGGGATGCAGGGAGGGAGGGAGGGATGGAGACATGGTTAGAGGGACAGAGGAAGGGTCAGTGGGAGGGAGAGGGGGAAGTAGGGAGGGTTAGAGGGGTGGAGGATAGAGAGACAGAGGGATGGAGGGAGAGACAGAGGGAGGGAGGGTTAGAGGGATGGATAGAGGGAAGGATAGACGGAGGGAGGGAGGGATAGAATGTTGGATAGAGGGAGGGAGAGAGGGTTAGACAGAGGGAAGGTTAGAGGGAGAGACAGAAGGAGGAACGGAGGGTTAGAGGGATGGAGAAAGAGACAGAGGGTGGGAGGGAGAGAGATGTAGGAACAGAATGATGGAGGGAGGGTTAGAGGGAGAGAGAGAGGGGGGAGGATGGATAGGGGATTAAAGGGAGGGAGGATGTGTATGTGTCCCTCACATCCATGGGTTACCTGAGCTACAGAGGGATGGAAGGATGGGCAGAGGGATGGAGGGAGGGTGCAGGAGGAGGAGACAGAGGGATGGAGATAGGGAGGGCCGGGGGAGGGAGCTGCCAGGTAAATCCCGCAGAGAGGCGGCGGGAATGCGCAGAGACTGCTGTCGGAACACAGAGGCATTTACCAGGCTGTGGGAGCTCCTACTCACCCAGAGACAGAGAGAGAGAGAGAGAGAGAGAGAGCAAAATCCAGGGGCTGCTGTGAGCACCTTCCCCAGCCCCAGCCCCAGCCCGGGCATGGTCCCCAGAAGGCGACGGCGCAAGTAAGCAAGCGGATTTATTTAACAGGGGGAGAGGGGAGAGAGAGAGAGAGGGGGGGGGGAGGGAGAGAGAGAGAGGGGAGGGAGAGAGAGGGGCAGAGAGAGAGAGGGGGGAGGGAGAGATAGACAGGGGGAGGGAGAGATAGATGGGGGGAGACAGATGGGGGTAGAGAGAGAGAAAAATAGATAAGAGAGAGGGATGGGGGAGAGAGAGGTGGAGAGATAAAGATAGATGACAGGCGGGGGGTGGGGGGAGAGAAATAGAGCGACAGCTGAGAGAGAGGGGCAGAGAGAGAGAGGGGGGAGGGAGAGAGGATATTGAACAGGAGGTAATGGGGTTTCCCAGAGACACCCAGACAGCTCCCTATGCCCGGGGTGGGGGGGAGCAGAATCAACCCCAGGGGTTTAGGGGGCTGGGGAGGGGTCACGGGGAACCAGAGGAAGGAGGTGACTGGAGGATAATGTCACAAAAGATGACTATCCTCCCACAGCAGATAGAGACCCGGGTGGGGGGAGGTGGCTGTGAGACAGTGAGAGTGTGTGTGTCTCTGTGTGTGTGTGTGGGGGGTAGTCTGAGATTGTGTGTCTGTGTAGGGGGGGGGAGTGTGAGATTGTGTGGGGGGGAGATTGTGTGTAGGGGGGAGTGTGAGATTGTGTGTGTGTGGGGGGGGCAGTGTGAGATTGTGTGTGTGTGGGGGGGGGTCAGTGTGAGATTGTGTGTGTGGGGGGGGCAGTGTGAGATAGTGTGTGTGGGGGGGCAGTGTGAGATTGTGTGTGTGTGTGGGGGGGGGAGTGTGAGATTGTGTGTGTGTGTGGGGGGGCAGTGTGAGATTGTGTGTGTGTGTGGGGGGGGGAGTGTGAGATTGTGTGTGTGGGGGGGGGGGAGTGTGAGATTGTGTGTGTGTGTGGGGGGGGTCAGTGTGAGATTGTGTGTGTGGGGGGGCAGTGTGAGATTGTGTGTGTGTGTGGGGGGGGGTCAGTGTGAGATTGTGTGTGTGGGGGGGGCAGTGTGAGATAGTGTGTGTGGGGGGGCAGTGTGAGATTGTGTGTGTGTGTGGGGGGGGGTCAATGTGAGATTGTGTGTGTGTGGGGGGGGTCAGTGTGAGATTGTGTGTGTGGGGGGGGCAGTGTGAGATTGTGTGTGTGTGGGGGGGGGTGTGAGATAGTGTGTGTGGGGGGGGGCAGTGTGAGATTGTGTGTGTGTGTGGGGGGGGCAGTGTGAGATTGTGTGTGTGTGTGGGGGGGGGCAGTGTGAGATTGTGTGTGTGTGTGGGGGGGGTCAGTGTGAGATTGTGTGTGTGTGGGGGGGTCAGTGTGAGATTGTGTGTGTGGGGGAGCAGTGTGAGATTGTGTGTGTGTGTGGGGGGGGGGAGTGTGAGATTGTGTGTGGGGGGGGAGGGGAGTGTGAGATTGTGTGTGTGGGGGGGGAGGGGAGTGTGAGATTGTGTGTGTAGGGGGGGAGGGGAGTGTGAGATTGTGTGGAGGGGAGATTGTGTATAGGGGGGAGTGTGAGATTGTGTGTGGGGGGGTGTGAGATTGTGTGGGGGGGGGAGTGTGAGATTGTGTGTGTGTGTGGGGGGGTCAGTGTGAGATTGTGTGTGTGGGGGGGGCAGTGTGAGATAGTGTGTGTGGGGGGGCAGTGTGAGATTGTGTGTGTGTGTGGGGGGGTCAGTGTGAGATTGTGTGTGTGTGGGGGGGGGTCAGTGTGAGATTGTGTGTGGGGGGGAGCAGTGTGAGATTGTGTGTGTGTGGGGGGGGGAGTGTGAGATTGTGTGTGTGGGGGGGGAGGGGAGTGTGAGATTGTGTGGGGGGGAGATTGTGTATAGGGGGGAGTGTGAGATTGTGTGTGGGGGGGTGTTAGATTGTGTGGGGGGGGAGTGTGAGATTGTGTGTGTGTGGGGGGGGGGAGTGTGAGATTGTGTGTGTGGGGGGGGGAGGGGAGTGTGAAATTGTGTGTGTGGGGGGGAGGGGAGTGTGAGATTGTTTGTGTGTCGGGGGGGGAGTGTGAGATTGTGTGTGTGTGGGGGGGAGTGTGAGATTGTGTGTGTGGGGGGGGGAGAGTGTGAGATTGTGTGTGTGTGGGGGGGGAGAGTGTGAGATTGTGTGTGTGTGGGGGGGGGAGTGTGTGAGATTGTTTGTGTGTCGGGGGGGGGAGTGTGAGATTGTGTGTGTGTGTGGGGGAGTGTGAGATTGTGTGTGTGTGGGGGGGGGAGTGTGAGATTGTGTGTGTGTGGGGGGGGAGTGTGAGATTGTGTGTGTGTGTGGGGGGGGGAGTGTGAGTGTGTGTGTGTGTGGGGGGAGTGTGAGATTGTGTGTGTGGGGGGGGAGTGTGAGAGTGTGTGTGTGGGGGGAGTGTGAGATTGTGTGTGTTGGGGGGCGGAGTGTGTGTGTGTTGGGGGGCGGAGTGTGTGTGTGTGGGGGTGCGGAGTGTGTGTGTGTGGGGGGGCGGAGTGTGTGTGTGTGGGGGGAGCGGAGTGTGTGTGTGTGGAGGGAGTGTGAGTGTGTGTGTGGGGGGGGGGAGTGTGAGATTGTGTGTGGGGGGGGGAGGGGAGTGTGAGATTGTGTGTGGGGGGGGGAGGGGAGTGTGAGATTGTGTGTGTGGGGGGGGGAGGGGATGTGAGATTGTGTGTGTGGGGGGGAGGGGAGTGTGAGATTGTGTGTGTGGGGGGGAGGGGAGTGTGAGATTGTGTGGGGGGGAGTGTGAGATTGTGTGTGTGGGGGGGGGATGGGAGTGTGAGATTGTGTGTGTGTGTGGGGGGGGATGGGAGTGTGAGATTGTGTTTGTGGGGGGGGCGGAGAGTGTGTGTGTGGGGGGGGAGGGGAGTGTGAGATTGTGTGTGTGGGGGGGGGCGGAGTGTGTGTGTGGGGGGGGCGGAGTGTGTGTGTGTGGGGGGGCGGAGTGTGTGTGTGTGGGGGGGCGGAGTGTGTGTGTGGGGGGGGGCGGAGTGTGTGTGTGTGGGGGGGGCGGAGTGTGTGTGTGTGGGGGGGCGGAGTGTGTGTGTGTGGGGGGGGGGGAGTGTGTGTGTGTGGGGGGGGGGAGTGTGTGTGTGTGGGGGGGGGGGAGTGTGAGATTGTGTGTGTGTGGGGGGGGAGGGGAGTGTGAGATTGTGTGGGGGGGAGTGTGAGATTGTGTGTGTGTGGGGGGGGAGGGGAGTGTGAGATTGTGTGTGGGGGGGCGGAGTGTGTGTGTGTGGGGGGGCGGAGTGTGTGTGTGTGGGGGGGCGGAGTGTGTGTGTGTGGGGGGGGGGAGTGTGACATTGTGTGTGTGTGGGGGGGGAGGGGAGTGTGAGATTGTGTGTGTGGGGGGGAGTGTGAGATTGTGTGTGGGGGGGAGTGTGAGATTGTGTGTGGGGGGGAGTGTGAGATTGTGTGTGTGTGTGGGGGGGGGAGGGGAGTGTGAGATTGTGTGGGGGGGTGTGTGAGTGTGTGTGTGGGGGGGGAGTGTGAGTGTGTGTGTGGGGGGGGAGTGTGAGTGTGTGTGTGGGGGGGAGTGTGAGTGTGTGTGTGTGTGTGGGGGGGGAGTGTGAGATTGTGTGTGGGGGGGGAAGGGAGTGTGAGATTGTGTGTGTGTGTGGGGGGGAGTGTGAGATTGTGTGTGTGTGTGTGGGGGGGAGTGTGAGATTGTGTGTGTGTGGGGGGGTGTGAGATTGTGTGTGTGGGGGGGGGAGTGTGAGATTGTGTGTGTGTGGGGGGGGAGTGTGAGATTGTGTGTGTGTGTGGGGGGGGGGAGTGTGTGTGTGTGTGGGGGGGGGAGTGTGAGTGTGTGTGTGTGTGGGGGGAGTGTGAGATTGTGTGTGTGTGGGGGGGGGAGTGTGAGATTGTGTGTGTGTGGGGGGGGAGTGTGAGATTGTGTGTGTGTGTGGGGGGGAGTATGAGAGTGTGTGTGTTGGGGGGGGAAGGGAGTGTGAGATTGTGTGTGTGGGGGGGCGGAGTGTGTGTGTGGGGGGGGGCGGAGTGTGTGTGTGTGGGGGGGCGGAGTGTGTGTGTGGGGGGGCGGAGTGTGTGTGTGTGGGGGGGGGAGTGTGTGTGTGGGGGGGAGTGTGAGATTGTGTGTGTGTGGGGGGGGAGTGTGAGATTGTGTGTGGGGGGGAGTGTGAGATTGTGTGTGGGGGGGGGGAGGGGAGTGTGAGATTGTGTGTGGGGGGGAGTGTGAGATTGTGTGTGGGGGGGGAGGGGAGTGTGAGATTGTGTGTGGGGGGGAGTGTGAGATTGTGTGTGTGTGTGGGGGGGGGGGAGTGTGAGATTGTGTGGGGGGGGAGTGTGAGAGTGTGTGTGGGGGGGGAGTGTGAGTGTGTGTGTGGGGGGGGAGTGTGAGTGTGTGTGTGGGGGGGAGTGTGAGTGTGTGTGTGGGGGGGGAGTGTGAGATTGTGTGTGTGGGGGGGGGAGTGTGAGATTGTGTGTGTGTGGGGGGGGTCAGTGTCAAATTGTGTGTGTGGGGGGCAGTGTGAGATTGTGTGTGTGTGGGGGGGAGTGTGAGATTGTGTGTGGGGGGGGGAGGGGAGTGTGAGATTGTGTGTGGGGGGGGAGGGGAGTGTGAGATTGTGTGTGTGGGGGGGGAAGGGAGTGTGAGATTGTGTGTGTGTGTGGGGGGGAGTGTGAGATTGTGTGTGTGTGGGGGGGTGTGAGATTGTGTGTGTGGGGGGGGAGTGTGAGATTGTGTGTGTGGGGGGGGTGTGAGATTGTGTATGTGTGTGTGTGGGGGGGGAGTGTGAGATTGTGTGTGTGTGGGGGGGGAGTGTGAGATTGTGTGTGTGTGGGGGTGAGTGTGAGATTGTGTGTGGGGGGGAGGGGAGTGTGAGATTGTGTGTGTGTGGGGGCGGAGTGTGTGTGTGGGGGGGGGCGGAGTGTGTGTGTGTGGGGGGGGCGGAGTGTGTGTGTGTGGGGGGGAGTGTGAGTGTGTGTGTGGGGGGGAGTGTGAGATTGTGTGTGGGGGGGAGGGGAGTGTGAGATTGTGTGTGTGGGGGGGCGGAGTGTGTGTGTGGGGGGGGCGGAGTGTGTGTGTGTGGGGGGGCGGAGTGTGTGTGTGTGTGGGGGGAGTGTGTGTGTGTGTGGGGGGGGAGTGTGAGTGTGTGTGTTGGGGGGGAGTGTGAGTGTGTGTGTGGGGGGGAGTGTGAGTGTGTGGATTGTGTGTGTGTGGGGGGGGGGGAGTGTGAGATTGTGTGTGTGTGTGGGGGGGGAGTGTGAGTGTGTGTGTGGGGGTGGGAGTGGGAGTGATGTGTGTGGGGGTGGGAGTGTGAGATTGTGTGTGGGGGTGGGAGTGTGAGATTGTGTGTGTGGGGGTGTGTGAGATTGTGTGTGTGTGTGGGGGGGTGAGATTGTGTGTGTCTGGGGGGTGGTGAGATTGTGTGTGTGGGGGGGGTTGTGATTGTGTGTGTGTGTGGGGGGGTTGTGAGATTGTGTATGTGGGAGGGGTTGTAAGATTGTGTGTGGGGGTGGGGTGTGGATGTGTGTGGGGGGTGAGATTGTGTGTGGGGGGGTGGATTGTGTGTGTGTGTGGGTTGTGAGATTGTGTGTGTGGGGGGGGTTGTGAGATTGTGTATGTGTGTGTGTGTGGGGGGTGAGATTGTGTGTGGGGGGCGTTGTGAGATTGTGTGTGGGAGGCGTTGTGAGATTGTGTGTGGGGGTGGGAGTGTGAGATTGTGTGTGGGGGTGGGAGTGTGAGATTGTGTGTGTGGGGGTGGGAGTGTGAGATTGTGTGTGTGGGGGTGTGTGAGATTGTGTGTGTGTGGGGGTGTGTGAGATTGTGTGTGTGTGGGGGAGTGTGAGATAGTGTGTGTGGGGGGTGAGTGTGAGATTGTGTGGGGGGTGAGTGTGAGATTGTGTGTGTGGGGGGGGTGAGTGTGAGATTGTGTGTGTGGGGGGGCAGTGTGAGATTGTGTGTGTGTGTGGGGGTGGGAGTGTGCGATTGTGTGTGGGGGAGAGTGTGAGATTTTGTGTGTGGGGGGGAGTGTGAGATTGTGTGCGGGGGGTGTGAGATTGTGTGTGTGTGGGGAGGTGTGAGATTGTGTGTGTGTGTGGGGGGGTGAGATTGTGTGTGTGTATGGGGGGTGTGAGATTGTGTGTGTTGGGGGGTGTTGTGAGATTGTGTGGGGGGGGTTATGAGATTGTGTGTGTGGGGGGGGTTGTGAGATTGTGTATGTGGGAGGGGTTGTAAGATTGTGTGTGGGGGTGGGAGTGTGAGATTGTGTGTGTGGGGGGGTGATTGAGATTGTGTGTGTGTGTGGGGGGGTTGTGAGATTGTGTGTGAGGGGGGGTTGTGAGATTGTGTGTGGGGGGGTTGTGAGATTGTGTGTGTGTGGGGTTGTGAGATTGTGTGTGTGGGGGGGGGTTGTGAGATTGTGTGTGTGGGGGGGGGTTTGTGAGATTGTGTGTGGGGGTGGGAGTGTGAGATTGTGTGTGGGGGTGGGAGTGTGAGATTGTGTGTGTGTGGGGGTGGGAGTGTGAGATTGTGTGTGTGGGGGGGTGGGAGTGTGAGATTGTGTGTGTGGGGGGGGGGAGTGTGAGATTGTGTGTCGTTGGGGTTGTGTGAGATTGTGTGTGTGGGGGGGGGGAGTGTGAGATTGTGTGTCGTTGGGGTTGTGTGAGATTGTGTGTGTGGGGGGGGGGAGTGTGAGATTGTGTGTGTGTGGGGGGGTGAGATTGTGTGTGTGGGGGGTGAGATTGTGTGTGTGTGTGTGGTGTGAGATGGGGGGGTGAGAATGTGTGTGTGGTGGTGTGTGAGATTGTGTGTGTGAGGGTGTGTGAGATTGTTTGTGTGGGGGTGTGTGAGATTGTGTGTGTGTGGTGGTGTGTGAGATTGTGTGTGTGTGGGGGGGGTGTGAGATTGTGTGTGGGGGGAGTGAGATTGTGTGTGTGGTGGTGTGTGAGATTGTGTGTGTGTGTGTGAGATTGTGTGTGTGTGTGGGGGGTGTGAGATTGTGTGTGTGTGGGGGGGGTGTGAGATTGTGTGTGTGTGGGGGGTGTGTGAGATTGTGTGTGTGTGGGGGGGTGTGAGATTGTGTGTGGTGGTGTGTGAGATTGTGTGTGTGTGTGAGGGGGTGTGAGATTGTGTGTGTGGGGGGGGTGTGAGATTGTGTGTGTGGGGGGGGTGTGAGATTGTGTGTGTGTGTGGGGGGGTGTGAGATTGTGTGTGTGTGTGGGGGGTGTGTGAGTGTGTGTGTGTGGGGGGTGTGTGAGATTGTGTGTGTGTGTGGGGGGGGTGTGAGTGTGTGTGTGGGGGGGGTGTGTGAGATAGTGTGTGTGTGTGTGTGGGGGGGGTGAGATTGTGTGTGTGTGTGTGGGGGGGTGAGATTGTGTGTGTGTGTGTGGGGGGGGTGTGAGATTGTGTGTGTGTGGGGGGTGTGTGAGATTGTGTGTGTGTGTGGGGGGGTGTGAGATTGTGTGTGTGTGGGGGGGGTGTGTGAGTGTGTGTGTGTGGCGGGGTGTGAGATTGTGTGTGTGGGGGGGGGGAGTGTGAGTGTGTGTGTGTGGGGGGAGTGTGAGATTGTGTGTGTGTGTGGGGGGGGTGTGAGTGTGTGTGTGGGGGGGGTGTGTGAGATAGTGTGTGTGTGTGAGGGGGTGTGAGATTGTGTGTGTGTGGGGGGTGTGAGATTGTGTGTGTGTGTGGGGGGGTGTGAGATTGTGTGTGTGTGTGGGGGGTGTGTGAGTGTGTGTGTGTGGGGGGTGTGTGAGATTGTGTGTGTGTGTGGGGGGGTGTGAGATTGTGTGTGTGTGTGGGGGGTGTGTGAGTGTGTGTGTGTGGGGGGTGTGTGAGATTGTGTGTGTGTGTGGGGGGGGTGGTGTGTGTGTGGGGGGGGTGTGTGAGATAGTGTGTGTGTGTGTGGGGGGGGGTGAGATTGTGTGTGTGTGTGTGGGGGGGTGAGATTGTGTGTGTGGGGGGGGGTGAGTTTGTGTGTGCGTGGGGGGGGTGAGTTTATGTGTGTGTGGGGGGGGAAGTGTGAGATTGTGTGTGTGGGGGGGAGTGTGAGATTGTGTGTGTGGGGGGGGGAGTGTGAGATTGTGTGTGTGGGGGGCGGCGAGTGTGAGTTTGTGTGTGTGGGGGGGTGAATGTGAGTTTGTGTGTGTGGGGGGGGTGAGATTGTGTGTGTGTGTGAGATTATGTGTGTGGGGGAGTGTGAGAGTGTGTGTGGGGGTGTGTGTGAGATTGTGTGTGTGGAGGGGAGTGTGTGTGAGATTGTGTGTGGGGTGGTGTGTGTGTGAGATTGTGTGTGTGGGGGTGTGTGTGAGATTGTGTGTGTGAGATTGTGTGTGTGGGGGTGTGTGTGAGACTCTGTGTGTGGGGTGGATGTGTGAGATTATGTGTGTGGAGGGGAGTGTGAGATTGTGTGGGGGGGTGGAGTGTGAGATTGTGTGGGAGGGTAGTGTGAGATTGTGTGGGGGGGGTTGTGGAGTGTGAGATTGTTTGTGTGGGAGGGGAGTGTGACATTGTGAGATTGTGTGTGGGGGTGGGAGTGTGAGATTGTGTGTGGGGGTGGGAGTGTGAGATTGTGTGTGTGGGGGGGTGGGAGTGTGAGATTGTGTGTGTGGGGGGGGGTTGTGAGATTGTGTGTGGGGGTGGGAGTGTGAGATTGTGTGTGTGAGGAGGGGAGTGTGAGATTATGTGGGGGGGAGTGTGAGATTGTGTGTGGGGGGGGATGTGAGATTGTGTGTGTGGGGGTTGTGAGATTGTGTGTGTGTTTGGGGGGGTGAGATTGTGTGTGGGGGGCATTGTGAGATTGTGTGTGGGGGTGGGAGTGTGAGATTGTGTGTGGGGGTGTGTGTGAGATTGTGTGTGGGGGGGGTGTGTGAGATTGTGTGTGTGTGGGTGGGTGTGTGTGATTGTGTGTGTGTGGGGGTGTGTGAGATTGTGTGTGTTGGGGGGTTGCGAGATTGTGTGTGTGTGTGTGTGGGGGAGGGAGTGTGAGATTGTGTGGTTGGGGGGAGTGTGAAATTGTGTGTGTGTGGCGGGGGGAGTGTGAGATTGTGTGTGTGCGGGGGTGTGTGTGTGTCAGATTGTGTGTGTCTGGGGGTGTGAGATTGTGTGTGCGAGGAGGGGAGTGTGAGATTATGTGGGGGGGAGTGTGAGATTGTGTGTGGGGGGGATGTGTGAGATTGTGTGTGGGGTTGGAGTGTGAGATTGTGTGTGTGTGGGGGGGGGGTGGAGTGTGAGATTGTGTGTGTGTGTGTGGGGGGGTGTGTGTGTGTGAGATTGTGTGTGTGGGGGTGTGTGTGTGTGAGATTGTGTGTGTGGGGGGGATGTGTGAGATTGTGTGTGGGGGGGGAGTGTGAGAGTGTGTGTGTGGGGGGGAGTGTGAGAGTGTGTGTGTGGAGGGGGAGTGAGATTGTGTGTGTGTGGGGGGGAGTGTGAGATTGTGTGTATGGAGTGGAGTGTGAGAGTGTGTGTGTGGGGGGGGAGGGTGCGACTGTGTGTGTGGGGAGGGAGTGTGAGATTGTGTGTGTGGGGTTTTTTTGTGTGAGATTGTGTGGGGGGTGTGTGTGTGAGATGGCGTGTGTGTGGGGGGGTGTGTTTGTCAGATTGTGTGTGTGTGTGTGGGGGTGTGTGTGTGTGTGAGCTTGTGTGTGTGAGCTTGTGTGTGTGGGGATGTTTGTGTGAGATTGTGTGTGTGTGGGGGCGTGTGAGGAGGGGAGTGTGAGATTGTGTGTGGGGGGGGAAGTGTGAGATTGTGTGGGAGGGGAGTGTGAGATTGCATGTGTGTGGGAGGGGAGTGTGAGATTGTGTGTGGGAAGGGAGTGTGAGATTGTGTGTGTGGGGGGGAGTGTGAGATTGTGTGGGGGGAGTGTGAGATTGTGTGTGTGTGGGGGTGGGGAGTGTGAGATTGTGTGGGGGGCTAGTGTGAGGACTGTGTGGGGGGGGTTATGAGATTGTGTGTGTGTGTGGGGGGAGTTGTAAGATTGTGTATGTGGGAGGGGTTGTAAGATTGTGTGTGGGGGTGGGAGAGTGAGATTGTGTGTGTGTGGGGGGGGGTTGTGAGATTGTGTGTGTGGGGGTGTGAGATTGTGTGTGTGTGTGGGGTTGTGAGATTGTGTGTGTGTTTGGGGGGGTGAGATTGTGTGTGTGTGTGTGTGGGGGGGTGAGATTGTGTGTGTGTGGGGGGGTGATATTGTGTGTGTGTGTGGGGGGGTGTGAGTTTGTGTGTGTGTGTGTGTGGGGGTGTGTGAGTTTATGTGTGTGGGGAGGGGTGTGAGATTGTGTGTGTGTGGGGGTGAGTGTGAGATTGTGTGTGTGGGGGGTGGAGTGTGAGATTGTGTGTGTGGGGGGGGAGTGTGAGATTGTGTGGGGGGGGAAGTGTGAGATTGTGTGTGGGGGGGAGTGTGAGATTGTGTGTGGTGGTGTGTGAGATTGTGTGTGTGGGGGGGAGGTGTGAGATTGTGTGTGTGTGGGGGGTGTGTGAGATTGTGTGTGTGTGGGGGTGTGTGAGATTGTGTGTGTGTGTGGGGGTGAGATTGTGTGTGTGGGGGGGGTGTGTGAGTTTGTGTGTGTGTGTGTGGGGGTGTGTGAGTTTATGTGTGTGTGGGGAGGGGTGTGAGATTGTGTGTGTGTGGGGGTGAGTGTGAGATTGTGTGTGGGGGATAAGTGTGAGATTGTGTGTGTGGGGGGTGGAGTGTGAGATTGTGTGTGTGTGGGGGGGAGTGTGAGATTGTGTGTGTGTTGGGGGGAGTGTGAGATTGTGTGTGTGGGGGGGGAGTGTGAGATTGTGTGTGGGGGGGAGTGTGAGATTGTGTGTGGGGGGTTGTGAGATTGTGTGTGTGTGGGGGGGCGAGTGTGAGATTGTGTGTGTGTGGGGGGGAATGTGAGTTTTTGTGTGTGTGGGGGGTGAGATTGCGTGTGTGTGTGAGATTATGTGTGTGGGGGAGTGTGGGAGTGTGTGTGGGGGTGTGTGTGAGATTGTGTGTGGGGGGGAGTGTAAGATTGTGTGTGTGGAGGGGAGTGTGAGATTGTGTGTGGGGGGGAGTGTATGATTGTGTGTGTGGGGGGGAGTGTGCGATTGTGTGTGTGGGGGGGGGAGTGTGAGATTGTGTGTGTGCGGGGGTGCGTGTGTGTCAGATTGTGTGTGTGGGGGGGTGTGAGATTGTGTGTGGGGGGTGTGTGAGATTGTGTGTGGGGGATGGAGGGTGAGATTGTGTGTGTGTGGGGGTGTGTGTGAGATTGTGTGTATGTGGGTGTGTGTGTGTGAGATTGTGTGTGGGGTGGATGTGTGTGAGATTGTGTGGGGGGGTGGAGTGTGAGATTATGTGTGGGGGGGTGGAGTGTGAGATTGTGTGGGGGGGTGGAGTGTGAGATTGTGTGGGGGGGTGGAGTGTGAGATTGTGTGGGGGGTTGTGGAGTGTGAGATTGTGTGTGTGGGGTGGAGTGTGTGATTGTGTGTGTGGGGGGGGAGTGTGAGATTGTGTGTGTGCGGGGGTGTGTTTGTGTCAGATTGTTTGTGTGTGGGGGTGTGAGATTGTGTGTGTGAGGAGTGGAGTGTGAGATTGTGTGTGGGGGGTGTGTGAGATTGTGTGTGTGTGGGGGGAGTGTGAGACTGTGTGGGGGATGAGTGTGGGATTGTGTGTGGGGGGGAGGGAGTGTGAGATTGTGTGGGTGGGGGGAGTGTGAAATTGTGTGTGTGTGGCGGGGGGGAGTGTGAGATTGTGTGTGTGAGGAGGGGAGTGTGAGATTATGTGGGGGGGAGTGTGAGATTGTGTGTGGGGGGGATGTGTGAGATTGTGTGTGGGGGGTGGAGTGTGAGATTGTGTGTGGGGGTGTGTGTGTGAGATTGTGTGTGGGGGGGGAATGTGTGAGATTGTGTGTGTGTGGGGGGGGATGTGTGAGATTGTGTGTGTGGGGGGGAGTGTGAGATTGTGTGGGGGGGGATGTGTGAGATTGTGTGGGGGGGATGTGTGAGATTGTGTGTGTGGGGGGGAGTGTGAGATTGTGTGGGGGGGAGTGTGAGATTGTGTGGGGGGGTGGAGTGTGAGATTGTGTGGGGGGGTGGAGTGTGAGATTGTGTGGGAGGGTAGTGTGAGATTGTGTGGGGGATGAGTGTGAGATTGTGTGTGTGTGGGGGGGAATGTGAGTTTTTGTGTGTGTGGGGGGTGAGATTGCGTGTGTGTGTGAGATTATGTGTGTGGGGGAGTGTGGGAGTGTGTGTGGGGGGTGTGTGTGAGATTGTGTGTGGGGGGGAGTGTAAGATTGTGTGTGGAGGGGAGTGTGAGATTGTGTGTGGGGGGGAGTGTATGATTGTGTGTGTGGGGGGGAGTGTGCGATTGTGTGTGTGGGGGGGGGAGTGTGAGATTGTGTGTGTGCGGGGGTGCGTGTGTGTCAGATTGTGTGTGTGGGGGGGTGTGAGATTGTGTGTGGGGGGTGTGTGAGATTGTGTGTGGGGGATGGAGGGTGAGATTGTGTGTGTGTGGGGGTGTGTGTGAGATTGTGTGTATGTGGGTGTGTGTGTGTGAGATTGTGTGTGGGGTGGATGTGTGTGAGATTGTGTGGGGGGGTGGAGTGTGAGATTATGTGTGGGGGGGTGGAGTGTGAGATTGTGTGGGGGGGTGGAGTGTGAGATTGTGTGGGGGGGTGGAGTGTGAGATTGTGTGGGGGGTTGTGGAGTGTGAGATTGTGTGTGTGGGGTGGAGTGTGTGATTGTGTGTGTGGGGGGGGAGAGTGTGAGATTGTGTGTGTGCGGGGGTGTGTTTGTGTCAGATTGTTTGTGTGTGGGGGTGTGAGATTGTGTGTGTGAGGAGTGGAGTGTGAGATTGTGTGTGGGGGGTGTGTGAGATTGTGTGTGTGTGGGGGGGAGTGTGAGACTGTGTGGGGGATGAGTGTGGGATTGTGTGTGGGGGGGAGGGAGTGTGAGATTGTGTGGGTGGGGGGAGTGTGAAATTGTGTGTGTGTGGCGGGGGGGAGTGTGAGATTGTGTGTGTGAGGAGGGGAGTGTGAGATTATGTGGGGGGGAGTGTGAGATTGTGTGTGGGGGGGATGTGTGAGATTGTGTGTGGGGGGTGGAGTGTGAGATTGTGTGTGGGGGTGTGTGTGTGAGATTGTGTGTGGGGGGGGAATGTGTGAGATTGTGTGTGTGTGGGGGGGGATGTGTGAGATTGTGTGTGTGGGGGGGAGTGTGAGATTGTGTGGGGGGGATGTGTGAGATTGTGTGGGGGGGATGTGTGAGATTGTGTGTGTGGGGGGGAGTGTGAGATTGTGTGGGGGGGAGTGTGAGATTGTGTGGGGGGTGGAGTGTGAGATTGTGTGGGGGGGTGGAGTGTGAGAGATTGTGTGGGAGGGTAGTGTGAGATTGTGTGGGGGATGAGTGTGAGATTGTGTGTGTGTGGGGGGGGGGGAGTGTGAGAGTGTGTGTATGGAGTGGAGTGTGAGAGTGTGTGTGGAGGGGGAGTGAGATTGTGTGTGTGTGTGGGGGGGGGAGGGTGAGACTGTGTGTGTTGGGAGGAGGGTGAGACTGTGTGTGTGGGGAGGGAGTGTGAGATTGTGTGTGTGGGGGGCAAGTGTGAGATTGTGTGTGTGGGGGTTTTTTGTGAGATTGTGTGGGGGGTGTGTGTGTGAGATGGCGTGTGTGTGGGGGGGTGTGTTTGTCAGATGGTGTGTGTGTGGGGGGGTGTGTGTGTGTGAGCTTGTGTGTGTGGGGGTGTGTGTGTGAGATTGTGTGTGTGGGGGCGTGTGAGGAGGGGAGTGTGAGATTGTGTGTGGGGGGGGAAGTGTGAGATTGTGTGGGAGGGGAGTGTGAGATTGTATGTGTGTGTGGGAGGGGAGTGTGAGATTGTGTGTGTGTGTGGGAAGGGAGTGTTAGATTGTGTGTGTGGGGGGGGAGTGTGAGATTGTGTGGGGGGGGTAGTGTGAGATTGTGTGTGTGTGTGGGGGTAGTGTGAGATTGTGTGGGGGGGGTAGTGTGAGATTGTGTGTGTGGGGGGTAGTGTGAGATTGTGTGTGTGTGTTGGGAGGGAGTGTGAGATTGTGTGTGTGTGTTGAGAGGGAGTGTGAGATTGTGTGTGTGTGTTGGGGGGGAGTGTGAGATTGTGTGTGTGGGGTGGAGTGTGAGATTGTGTGGGGGATGAGTGTGAGATTGTGTGTGTGTGTGAGGGGGGGAGTGTGAGTTTGTGCGTGTGTGGGGTAGGGGAGTGTGAGATTGTGTGTGTGTGTGGGGGGAGTGTGAGATTGTGTGTGGGGGGGGAGTGTGAGATTGTGTGTGTGTTGGGGGGGAGTGTGAGATTGTGTGTGTGTTGGGGGGGAGTGTGAGATTGTGTGTGTGTGTGGGGGTGGAGTGTGAGATTGTGTGTGTGTGGGGGTGGAGTGTGAGATTGTGTGTATGTGTGGGGGGAGTGTGAGATTGTGTGTGTGTGTGTGAGGGGGGGAGTGTGAGTTTGTGTATGTGGGGTGAGTGTGAGATTGTGTGTGTGTGAGGGGGGGGAGTGTGAGTTTGTGTGTGTGTGGGGTAGGGGAGTGTGAGATTGTGTGTGTGGGGTAGGGGAGTGTGAGATTGTGTGTGTGTGTGGGGGGGGGGGAGTGTGAGTTTGTGTGTGTGGGGTGAGTGTGAGATTGTGTGTGTGTGAGGGGGGGGAGTGTGAGTTTATGTGTGTGTGGGGGGGGGGGGGGGGGTGAGTGTGAGATTGTGTGTGTGTGTGAGGGGGGAGTGTGAGTTTGTGTGTGTGTGGGGTAGGGGAGTGTGAGATTGTGTGTGTGTGTGTGGGGGGAGTGTGAGTTTGTGTGTGTGTGGGGTAGGGGAGTGTGAGATTGTGTGTGTGGGGTAGGGGAGTGTGAGATTGTGTGTGTGTGTGAGGGGGGGAGTGTGAGTTTATGTGTGTGTGTGGGGGGGAGGGGGGAGTGTGAGTTTGTGTGTGTGGGGGGGTGAGTGTGAGATTGTGTGTGTGTGTGAGGGGGGGAGTGTGAGTTTGTGTGTGTGTGAGGGGGGAGAGTGTGAGTTTGTGTGTGTGTGTTGGGGGGGGAGTGGGGGGGAGTGTGAGTTTGTGTGTGTGTGTTGGGGGGAGGGGGGAGTGTGAGTTTGTGTGTGTGTGTTGGGGGGGAGTGGGGGGAGTGTGAGTTTGTGTGTGTGTTGGGGGGGAGTGTGAGATTGTGTGTGTGTTGGGGGGGAGTGTGAGATTGTGTGTGTGTGGGGGTGGAGTGTGAGATTGTGTGTATGTGTGGGGGGAGTGTGAGATTGTGTGTGTGTGTGAGGGGGGGAGTGTGAGTTTGTGTGTGTGTGGGGGGGGGGGAGTGTGAGTTGTGTGTTTGTTGGGGGGGAGTGTGAGATTGTGTGTGTGTGGGGGTGGAGTGTGAGATTGTGTGTGTGTGGGGGTGGAGTGTGAGATTGTGTGTATGTGTGGGGGGAGTGTGAGATTGTGTGTGTGTGTGTGAGGGGGGGAGTGTGGTTTGTGTGTGTGGGGTGAGTGTGAGATTGTGTGTGTGTGAGGGGGGGGAGTGTGAGTTTATGTGTGTGTGGGGGGTGAGTGTGAGATTGTGTGTGTGTGTGAGGGGGAGTGTGAGTGTGTGTGTGTGGGGTGTGGGGGAGTGTGTGTGTGTGTGGGGGGGGTGGGGGGGTGGGTGTGTGTGTGTGGGTGGGGGGGAGGGGGGTGGGAGTTGTGTGTGTGTGTTGGGGGGTGGGGGGAGTGGGGGGAGTGTGAGTGTGTGTGTGTGTGGGGGGGTGTGGGGGGGGTGGGGGGGAGTGTGAGTTGTGTGTGTGTGTGTTGGGGGGGGGAGGGGGGAGTGTGGTGTGGGGGGGGGGTGGGTGGGTGTGGGGGTGTGTGGGTGAGTTGTGTGTGTGGGGGGGTGTGGTGTGTGGGGGGGAGTGTGAGATTGTGTGGGGGGGGGAGTGTGAGATTGTGTGGTGGGGGGGTGGAGTGTGGTTGTGTGTGTGGATGTGTGTGTGGGGGGGGGGAGTGGTGGTGTTGTGTGGTGTGGGGGGGTGAGTGTGAGTTGTGTGTGTGTGGGGGGTGAGTGTGAGATTGTGTGTGTGTGTGGGGGGGGAGTGTGAGTTTGTGTGTGTGTGTGGGGGGGGGGGGGAGTGTGAGTTTGTGTGTGTGTGTGGGGGGGAGTGGGGGAGTGTGAGTTTGTGTGTGTGTGTGGGGGGGAGTGTGAGTTGTGTGTGTGTGGGGGGGGGTGTGGTGTGTGTGTGTGTGGGGGGGGGGGGTGGGTGTGGGGGGGTGTGGGGGGTGTGTGAGTGTGTGGGGTGTGTGGGGGGGTGGGGGGTGTGGTGGGTGTGTGTGGGGGGTGTGGGGGGGTGGGGGGGTGTGGTGTGTGTGTGTGGGGGGGGTGTGAGATTGTGTGTGTGTGGGGGGGAGTGGGAGTTGTGTGTGTGGGTGGAGTGTGAGTGTGTGTGTGTGTGGGGGTGTGGAGTGTGTGTTGTGTGTGTGGGGGGGGAGTGTGAGTTGTGTGTGTGTGGGGGTGAGTGTGATTGTGTGTGTGTGGGGGGGGAGTGTGAGTTTGTGTGTGTGTGGGGGGGTGGTGTGGTTGGTGTGTGTGTGGGGGGGGAGTGTGAGTTTGTGTGTGTGTTGGGGGGGAGTGTGAGTTGTGTGTGTGTGGGGGGGGAGTGTGAGATTGTGTGTTGTTGGGGGGGTGTGAGATGGGTGTGTGGGTGGGTGTGAGTGTGTGTGTGTGTGGGGGGGAGTGTGAGATGTGTGTGTGTGTGTGTGAGGGGGGAGTGTGAGTTTGTGTGTGTGGGGGTGAGTGTGATTGTGTGTGTGTGAGGGGGGGGAGTGTGAGTTTGTGTGTGTGTGGGGTAGGGGAGTGTGAGATTGTGTGTGTGGGGTAGGGGAGGGTGAGTGTGTGTGTGTGTGGGGGGGGTGTGAGTGTGTGGGGGGAGTGTGAGTGTGTGTGTGTGTGGGGGGGGAGTGTGAGTTTAAGTGTGTGTGGGGGGTGAGTGTGAGATTGTGTGTGTGTGTGAGGGGGGAGTGTGAGTTTGTGTGTGGGGTAGGGGAGTGTGAGATTGTGTGTGTGTGTGTGGGGGGAGTATGAGTTTGTGTGTGTGTGGGGTAGGGGAGTGTGAGATTGTGTGTGTGGGGGTAGGGGAGTGTGAGATTGTGTGTGTGTGTGAGGGGGGGAGTGTGAGTTTATGTGTGTGTGTGGGGGG
The DNA here is from genome assembly GCF_047496795.1 of Chiloscyllium punctatum. NCBI lineage: Eukaryota > Metazoa > Chordata > Chondrichthyes > Orectolobiformes > Hemiscylliidae > Chiloscyllium > Chiloscyllium punctatum. The sequence continues at coordinate 16,511,944 of NC_092759.1, read as the reverse complement.
GGAGGGGGGGGAGTGTGAGTTTGTGTGTGTGTGGGGGGGTGAGTGTGAGATTGTGTGTGTGTGTGTGAGGGGGGAGTGTGAGTTTGTGTGTGTGTGAGGGGGGGGTGAGTGTGAGTTTGTGTGTGTGTGTGTGGGGGGGGAGTGGGGGGGAGTGTGAGTTTGTGTGTGTGTGTTGGGGGGGAGGGGGGAGTGTGAGTTTGTGTGTGTGTGTTGGGGGGGAGTGGGGGGAGTGTGAGTTTGTGTGTGTGTTGGGGGGGGAGGGGGGGAGTGTGAGTTTGTGTGTGTGTGTTGGGGGGAGTGTGAGATTATGTGGGGGGGAGTGTGAGATTGTGTGTGGGGGGTGGAGTGTGAGATTGTGTGTGTAAGATTGTGTGTGGGGGTGTGTGTGTGAGATTGTGTGTGTGGGGGGGGGGAGTGTGTGGGTGGTGTGTGGGTGGGTAGTGTGAGATGGTGTGGGGGATGAGTGTGAGTGGGGTGTGTGGGGGAGTGTGTGTGGGATGGTGTGAGTGGTGAGTGTGGTGGGTGGTGGAGTGAGATTGTGTGTGTGTGGGGGGGGAGGGTGAGACTGTGTGTGTGGGGAGAGAGTGTGAGATTGTGTGTGTGGGGGGGGACGAGTGTGAGTTGTGTGTGTGTGGGGGGTTTGTGTGAGATTGTGTGGGGGGTGTGTGTGTGAGATGGCGTGTGTGGGGGGGTGTCTGTGTGTGTGTGTGTGAGCTTGTGTATGTGGGGGTGTGTGTGTGAGATTGTGTGTGTGTGGGCGTGTGAGGAGGGGAGTGTGAGATTGTGTGTGGGGGGGGAAGTGTGAGATTGTGTGGGAGGGGAGTGTGAGATTGTATGTGTGTGTGGGAGGGGAGTGTGAGATTGTGTGTGTGTGTGGAAGGGAGTGTTAGATTGTGTGTGTGGGGGGGGAGTGTGAGATTGTGTGGGGGGAGTGTGAGATTGTGTGTGTGTGGGGGTGGGAGTGTGAGATTGTGTGTGGGGGGGTAGTGTGAGATTGTGTGTGGGGGTGAGATTGTGTGTGTGTGTGGGGGTAGTGTGAGATTGTGTGTGTGTGGGGGGGGTAGTGTGAGATTGTGTGTGTGTTGGGAGGGAGTGTGAGATTGTGTGTGTGTTGGGGGAAGTGTGAGATTGTGTGTGTGTTGGGGGAGTGTGAGATTGTGTGTGTGTGTGTGGGGGGGAGGAGAGTGTGAGATTGTGTGTGTGGGGGGGAGTGTGAGATTATGTGTGTGTGGGGGGGGAGTGTGAGATTGTGTGTGTGTGGGGGAGTGTGAGTTTATGTGTGTGTGTGGGAGGGGAGTGTGAGATTGTGGGGGTGGGAGTGTGAGATTGTGTGGGGAGGGTAGTGTGAAATTGTGTGTGGGTGTGTGTGTGGGGGGGGTGAGATTGTGTGTGTGTGGGGGGGTAGTGTGAGATTGTGTATGTATGGGGGGGGAGTGTGAGATTGTGTGTGTGTGGGGTAGGGGAGTGTGAGTTTGTGTGTGTGTGGGGTAGGGGAGTGTGAGATTATGTGTGTGTGGGGTAGGGGAGTGTGAGATTATGTGTGTGTGTGAGGGGGGAGTGTGAGTTTATGTGTGTGTGTGGGGGGGAGGAGGGAGTGTGAGTTTGTGTGTTTGTGGGGGGTGAGTGTGAGATTGTGTGTGTGTGAGGGGGGAGTGTGAGTTTGTGTGTGAGTGGGGGGGGAGAGTGTGAGTTTGTGTGTGTGTGTTGGGGGGGAGGGGGGAGTGTGAGTTTGTGTGTGTGTGTTGGGGGGAGTGGGGGGGAGTGGGGGGAGTGTGAGTTTGTGTGTGTGTGTTGGGGGGGAGGGGGGGGAGTGTGAGTTTGTGTGTGTGTGTTGGGGGGGAGTGTGAGATTATGTGGGGGGGAGTGTGAGATTGTGTGTGGGGGGTGGAGTGTGAGATTGTGTGTGTAAGATTGTGTGTGGGGGGGTGTGTGTGAGATTGTGTGTGGGGGGGGAGTGTGAGATTGTGTGGGGGATGAGTGTGAGATTGTGTGTGTGGAGGGGAGTGTGAGATTGTGTGTGGGATGAGTGTGAGATTGTGTGTGTGGGATGAGTGTGAGATTGTGTGTGTGGAGGGGGAGTGAGATTGTGTGTGTATGGAGTGGAGTGTGAGAGTGTGTGTGGAGGGGGAGTGAGATTGTGTGTGTGTGGGGGGGGGAGGGTGAGACTGTGTGTGTGGGGAGGGAGTGTGAGATTGTGTGTGTGGGGGGCGAGTGTGAGATTGTGTGTGTGTGGGGGGTTTTGTGTGAGATTGTGTGGGGGGTGTGTGTGTGAGATGGCGTGTGTGTGGGTGTGTGTGTGTGTGTGTGTGTGAGCTTGTGTGTGTGAGCTTGTGTATGTGGGGGTGTGTGTGTGAGATTGTGTGTGTGGGGGCGTGTGAGGAGGGGAGTGTGAGATTGTGTGTGGGGGGGAAGTGTGAGATTGTGTGGGAGGGGAGTGTGAGATTGTATGTGTGTGTGGGAGGGGAGTGTGAGATTGTGTGTGTGTGTGGGAAGGGAGTGTTAGATTGTGTGTGTGTGTGGGGGAGTGTGAGATAGTGTGTGTGGGGGGGAGTGTGAGATTGTGTGGGGGGAGTGTGAGATTGTGTGTGTGTGGGGGTGGGAGTGTGAGATTGTGTGTGGGGGGTAGTGTGAGATTGTGTGTGGGTGTGTGTGAGGGGGGGAGTGTGAGTTTGTGTGTGTGTGGGGTAGGGAGTGTGAGAT
>NC_092759.1:16469603-16509144 GCF_047496795.1 Chiloscyllium punctatum | reverse complement strand
ATGAGGCTGAGCCTGATAGAGTCTGGCTCCTGGATGAGGCCGAGGTCTCTGCTTGGCTGAGATGGGCTCAAAAACACCCACGCCATAGTTCGAGAGAGGGCCCTAGACGAGACCGCGCCTTGGAAGACTCCGAATTAGTGTTTTTTCAAATTATCCCGGAGAGGCAGGGACCTTTTCTTGCAGAGAATTGCGGTCACGGGGAGTGTGGAAAAAAATCGCTGGAGAAACTCAACAGGTCTGTGAAAAGAGAGAGAGAAAGCGCAGTTAATGTGGCGCACCCACCATCTAGTGTATTAACACCATCCTCGGGAAAAGCTCGCTGGGATTAATGGGAAGGGAGACCTCGATGTACCTGAGGGGACTCTCGTCCCCCGGAACTCCGGGAGCACGCAGAGATTTGGTGTCAGCATCAGCCACAGGCACACGTTACTGGCCCTTGGTGTGGGACTGGAGTCACACACAGAAGTCCGGAATTCCCAACCAGCGACCCAGCTCGGGGGGGTGTACCCCGTGATGGAGGGATTCACACTGAGGGGAGAGAAAGAGGCAAGACAGAGAGAGTGTCACAGGGAGAGGGAGAAAGAGTCACAGGGGGAGAGAGAGTGTCACAGTGGGAGAGAGAGAATGTGTCACGGAGAGAGAGAGGGAGAGAGAGTGTCACAGGGAGAGAGAGGGAGAGAGAGTGTCACAGGGAGAGTGAGGGAGAGAGGGAGAGAATGTCACAGGGAGAGTGAGGGAGAGGGAGAGGGAGAGAGTGTCACAGGGAGAGAGGGAGAGAGAGAGTGTCACAGGGAGAGAGGGAGAGAGAGAGAGTGTCACAGGGAGAGTGAGAGAGAGGGAGAGAGTGCCACAGGCAGAGTGAGGGAGAGAGAGAGAGTGTCACAGGGAGAGAGGGAGAGAGAGTGTCACAGGGAGAGTGAGGGAGAGAGTGTCACAGGGAGAGAGGGAGAGAGTGCCACAGGCAGAGTGAGGGAGAGAGAGAGAGTGTCACAGGGAGAGAGGGAGAGAGAGTGTCACAGGGAGAGTGAGGGAGAGAGAGTGTCACAGGGAGAGAGGGAGAGAGAGTGTCACAGGTAGAGAGGGAGAGAGAGTGTCACAGGGAGAGTGAGGGAGAGAGTGTCACAGGGAGAGAGGGAGAGAGTGCCACAGGGAGAGTGAGGGAGAGAGTGTCACAGGGAGAGAGGAGAGAGAGTGTCACAGGGAGAGAGGGAGAGAGAGTGTCACAGGGAGAGAGGGAGAGAGAGTGTCACAGGGAGAGAGGGAGAGAGAATGTCACAGGGAGAGAGGGAGAGAGTGTCACAGGGAGAGTGAGAGAGAGGGAGAGAATGTCACAGGGAGAGAGAGTGTCACAGGGAGAGAGGGAGAGAGAGTGTCACAGGGAGAGAGAGAGTGTGTCACAGGGAGAGAGGGAGTGGGTCACAGGGAGAGAGAGAGAGAGTGTGTCACAATGGGAGAGAGAGAGAGTGTCACAGGGAGCAAGGGAGAGAGAGTGTCACAGGGATAGAGGGAGAGAGAGTGTCACAGGGAGAGAGAGAATGTGTCACGGAGTGGAAGAGAGAGAGGGAGAGAGTGTCACGGGGAGAGAGAGATGGAGAGAGAGTGTCACAGGGAGAGAGAGAGTGTGTCACAGGAAGTGGGAGAGAGAGAGTGTCACAATGGGAGAGAGAGAGAGTGTCACAGGGAGCAAGGGAGAGAGAGTGTCACAGGGATAGAGGGAGAGAGAGTGTCACAGGGAGAGAGAGAGTGTGTCACGGAGTGGAAGAGAGAGAGGGAGAGAGTGTCACGGGGAGAGAGAGATGGAGAGAGAGTATCACAGGGAGAGAGAGAGGGAGAGAGTGTCACAGGGAGAGAGAGTGTCACAGGGAGAGTGAGGGAGAGAGAGAGTGTCACAGGGAGAATGAGGGAGAGAGAGTGTCACAATGGGAGAGAGAGAGGGAGAGAGAGAGTGTCACAGGAGAGAGAGTATCACAGGGAGAGAGAGAGGGGAGAGAGTGTCACAGGAGAGAGAGTGTCACAGGGAGAGTGAGGGAGAGAGAGTGTCACAGGGAGAGAGAGAGGGAGAGAGTGTCACAGGGAGAGTGAGGGAGAGAGAGAGTGTCACAGGGAGAATGAGGGAGAGAGAGTGTCACAGGGAGAGTGAGGGAGAGAGTGTCACAGGAGAGAGAGTGTCACAGGGAGAGTGAGGGAGAGAGAGAGTGTCACAGGGAGAGAGAGAGGGAGAGAGTGTCACAGGGAGAGTGAGAGGGAGAGAGTGTCACAGGAGAGAGAGTGTCACAGGGAGAGTGAGGGAGAGAGAGAGGGAGAGAGTGTCACAGGAGAGAGAGTGTCACAGGGAGAGAGAGAGGGAGAGAGTGTCACTGGAGAGAGAGTGTCACAGGAAGAGAGAGAGAGTGTGTCACAGAGTAGGGGAGAGAGGGAGAGAGAGAGAGTGTCCCAGTGGGAGAGAGAGTGTGTCTCAGGGGGAGAGAGAGAATGTCACAGTGGGAGAGAGAGAGGGAGAGTGTCACAGGGGAGAGAGAGAGATGGAGAGAGAGTGTCACAGTGGAAGAGATAGAGAGTGGGTCACAGGGAGAGACAGTGTGTCACAGTGAGAGGGAGGGAGAGAGAGCGAGAGAGTGTCACAGTGGGAGAGAGAGACTGTGTCACAGGGAGAGTGAGGGAGTGTCACAGTGGGAGAGAGAGGGAGAGAGTGTCCCAGTGGGAGAGAGAGAGAGTATGTCACAGGGAGAGAGAGAGTGTGTCACAGGGAGAGAGAGAGAGGGAGAGTGTCACAGGAAGAGAGAGTGTCACAGGGAGAGAGAGAGTGTGTCACAGGGAGTGGGAGAGAGTGTCACAGTGGGAGAGAGAGAGGGAGAGTGTCCCAGTGGGAGAGAGAGAGGGAGAGTGTCACAGGGAGAGAGAGTGTGTCACAGGGAGTGGGAGAGAGAGAGGGTGAGAGAGTGTCACAGTGGGAGAGAGAGAGGGAGAGTGTCACAGGGAGAGAGAGTGTGTCACAGGAGTGGGGAGAGAGAGAGGGGGAGAGAGTGTCACAGTGGGAGGGAGGGAGAGAGTGTCACAGGGAGAGAGAGTGTGTCACAGGGAGTGGGAGAGAGAGAGAGGGAGAGAGTGTCACAGTGGGAGAGAGAGAGGGAGAGTGTCACAGGGAGAGAGAGTGTGTCACAGGGAGTGGGAGAGAGAGAGGGGGAGAGAGTGTCACAGTGGGAGAGAGAGAGAGGGAGAGAGTGTCACTGGGAGAGAGAGAGAGGGAGAGAGTGTGTCACTGGGAGAGAGAGAGAGGGAGAGTGTCACAGGAGAGAGAGTGTGTCACAGGGAGTGGGAGAGAGAGGGGGGGAGAGAGTGTCACAGTGGGAGGGAGGGAGAGAGTGTGTCACTGGGAGAGAGAGAGAGGGAGAGTGTCACAGGGAGAGAGAGTGAGGGAGGGAGAGAGACTGTCACAGGGAGAGAGAGAGAGAGAGGGAGAGAGAGTGTCACAGGGAGAGAGAGAGAGAGGGAGAGAGAGTGTCACAGGGAGAGAGAGTGTCACAGGGAGGGAGAGAGAGAGTCTGAGAGGGAGAGAGAGTGTCACAGTGGGAGAGAGAGAGTGTCACAGGGAGAGAGAGAGGGAGAGAGAAGGAGGGAGAGAGACTGTCACAGTAGGAGGGAGAGAGTGTGTCACAGTGGGGGAGAGAGAGAGTGTCACAGGAAGCGGGAGAGAGGGGGGTGAGAGAGAGAGAGGGGGAGAGAGTGTCACAGGGAGAGAGAGAGAGAGAGAGGGAGAGAGAGTGTCACAGGGAGAGAGAGAGAGGGAGAGAGTGTCACAGGGAGAGAGAGAGGGAGGGAGGGAGAGAGAGAGGGAGGGAGGGAGAGAGACTGTCACAGGGAGAGAGAGAGGGAGGGAGGGAGAGAGACTGTCACAGGGAGAGAGAGAGAGGGAGAGAGAAGGAGGGAGAGAGACTGTCACAGTAGGAGGGAGAGAGTGTGTCACAGTGGGGGAGAGAGAGAGAGTGTCACAGGAAGAGGGAGAGAGGGGGGTGAGAGAGAGAGAGGGGGAGAGAATGTCACAGAGAGAGAGAGAGAGGGAGGGAGGGAGACTCACAGGGAGAGAGAGAGAGGGAGAGAGAGTGTCAAAGGGAGAGAGGGAGGGAGAGAGAGTGTCAAAGGGAGAGAGAGAGAGAGGGAGAGAGTGTCACAGGGAGAGAGAGAGAGGGAGGGAGGGAGGGAGAGAGTGTCACAGGGAGAGTGTGGGAGAGAGCGAGAGAGTGTCACGGTGGAAGAGAGAGAGGGAGAGAGTGTCACAGGGAGAGAGAGAGAGAGGGAGGGAGAGAGAGTGTCTCAGGGAGAGAGAGTGGGATGGAGAAAGAGTCACAGGGAGAGAGAGAGAGTGTCTCAGGGGGAGTGAGGGAGAGAGAGAGCAAGAGAGTGTCACGGTGGGAGAGGGAGAGAGTGTCACAGGGAGAGAGAGAGTGTGGGCAGAGAGAGTGTCACAGGGAGAGTGAGGGAGACAGAGAGTGAGAGAGAGTGTGTCACAGTGGAGAGAGGGGGAGAGAGAGAGTCACAGGGAGAGTGAGAGAGGGGGAGAGAGTGTCACAGGGAGAGAGAGAGGGAGGGAGGGAGAGAGACTGTCACATGGATAGAGAGAGAGTGTCTCAGGGAGAGAGAGAGGGAGGGAGAGAGAGAGTCACAGGGAGAGAGAGAGAGGGGGAGAGAGTGTCACAGGGAGAGAGAGAGGGAGGGAGAGAGACTGTCACATGGATAGAGAGAGAGTGTCTCAGGGAGAGAGAGAGGGAGGGAGAGAGAGTGTCTCAGGGAGAAAGAGAGGGAGGGAGAGAGAGTGTCACAGGGAGAGAGAGAGGGAGGGAGAGAGAGAGTGTGTCACAGGGAGAATGAGGGAGAGAGAGTGTTACAGGGAGAGTGAGGAGAGGGAGAGAGGGAGAGAATATCACAGGGAGAGTGAGGGGGAGAGAGAGAGAGGAAGAGAATGTCACAGGGAGAGTGAGGGGGAGAGAGAGAGAGGAAGAGAATGTCACAGGGAGAGTGAGGGAGAGAGAGAGGGAGAGAGTGTCACAGGGAGAGAGGGAGAGAGAGTGTCACAGGGAGAGAGGGAGAGAGAATGTCACAGGGAGAGAGGGAGAGAGTGTCACAGGGAGAGTGAGAGAGAGGGAGAGAATGTCACAGGGAGAGAGGGAGAGAGAGTGTCACAGGGAGAGAGGGAGAGAGAGTGTCACAGGGAGAGGGAGAGAAAGTGTCACAGGGAGAGAGAGAGTGTGTCACGGAGTGGGAGAGAGAGAGGGAGAGAGTGTCACGGGGAGAGAGAGATGGAGAGAGAGTGTCACAGGGAGAGAGAGAGTGTGTCACAGGGAGAGAGGGAGTGGGTCACAGGGAGAGAGAGAGTGTCACAGGAAGTGGGAGAGAGAGAGTGTGTCACAGGGAGCAAGGGAGAGAGAGTGTCACAGGGAGAGAGGGAGAGAGAGTGTCACAGGGAGAGAGAGAGTGTGTCACGGAGTGGGAGAGAGAGAGGGAGAGAGTGTCACGGGGAGAGAGAGATGGAGAGAGAGTGTCACAGGGAGAGAGAGAGTGTGTCACAGGGAGAGAGAGAGTGTGTCACAGGAAGTGGGAGAGAGAGAGAGTGTCACAATGGGAGAGAGAGAGTGGGTCACAGGGAGCAAGGGAGAGAGAGTGTCACAGGGAGAGAGGGAGAGAGAGTGTCACAGGGAGAGAGAGCGAGAGAGTGTCACAGTGGGAGAGAGAGAGAGTGTCAAAGAGGGAGGAGGAGAGAGAGTATCATAGGGAGAGAGAGAGGGGGAGGGAGAGTGTCACAGGGAGAGAGGGAGGGAGAAGAGAGTGTCACTGGGAGAGGGAGAGAGAGTGTCACAGGGAGAGAGGGAGAGAGAGTGTCACATTGGGAGAGAGAGTATCACAGGGAGAGTGAGAGGGAGAGAGTGTCACAGGAGAGAGAGAGAGAGTGTGTCACAGGAAGAGAGAGAGTGTGTCACAGAGTGGGGGAGAGAGGGAGAAAGAGAGAGAGTGTCACAGGGAGAGTGAGGGAGAGAGAGAGTGTCACAGGGAGAGTGAGGGAGAGAGAGAGTGTCACAGGTAGAATGAGGGAGAGAGAGTATCACAGGGAGAGTGAGGGAGAGAGAGAGTGTCACAGGGAGAGTGAGGGAGAGAGAGAGTGTCACAGGGAGAGTGAGGGAGAGAGAGAGTGTCACAGGGAGAATGAGGGAGAGAGAGTATCACAGGAGAGAGAGAGGGAGAGAGAGAGTGTCACAGGAGAATGAGGGAGAGAGAGAGTGTCACAGGAGAGAGAGTGTCACAGGGAGAATGAGGGAGAGAGAGTGTCACAGGGAGAGTGAGGGAGAGAGAGTATCACAGGGAGAGAGAGAGGGAGAGAGTGTCACAGGAGAGAGAGTGTCACAGGAAGAGTGAGGGAGAGAGAAAGTGTCACAGGGAGAGAGAGAGGGAGAGAGTGTCACAGGGAGAGAGAGAGGGAGAGAGTGTCACTGGAGAGAGAGTGTCACAGGAAGAGAGAGAGAGTGTGTCACAGAGTAGGGGAGAGAGGGAGAGAGAGAGAGTGTCCCAGTGGGAGAGAGAGTGTGTCTCAGGGGGAGAGAGAGAATGTCACAGTGGGAGAGAGAGAGGGAGAGTGTCACAGGGGAGAGAGAGAGATGGAGAGAGAGTGTCACAGTGGAAGAGATAGAGAGTGGGTCACAGGGAGAGACAGTGTGTCACAGTGAGAGGGAGGGAGAGAGAGCGAGAGAGTGTCACAGTGGGAGAGAGAGAGACTGTGTCACAGGGAGAGTGAGGGAGTGTCACAGTGGGAGAGAGAGGGAGAGAGTGTCCCAGTGGGAGAGAGAGAGAGTATGTCACAGGGAGAGAGAGAGTGTGTCACAGGGAGAGAGAGAGAGGGAGAGTGTCACAGGAAGAGAGAGTGTCACAGGGAGAGAGAGAGTGTGTCACAGGGAGTGGGAGAGAGTGTCACAGTGGGAGAGAGAGAGGGAGAGTGTCACAGGGAGAGAGAGTGTGTCACAGGGAGTGGGAGAGAGAGAGGGGGAGAGAGTGTCACAGTGGGAGGGAGGGAGAGAGTGTGTCACAGGGAGAGAGAGAGAGGGAGAGTGTCACAGGGAGAGAGAGTGTGTCACAGGGAGTGGGAGAGAGAGAGGGGGAGAGAGTGTCACAGTGGGAGAGAGAGAGGGAGAGTGTCACAGGGAGAGAGAGTGTCACAGGGAGAGAGAGTGTGTCACAGGGAGTGGGAGAGAGAGGGGGGGAGAGAGTGTCACAGTGGGAGGGAGAGAGAGGGAGAGTGTCACAGGGAGAGAGAGTGAGGGAGGGAGAGAGACTGTCACAGGGAGAGAGAGAGAGAGAGGGAGAGAGAGTGTCACAGGGAGAGAGAGAGAGAGGGAGAGAGAGTGTCACAGGGAGAGAGAGGGAGAGAGAGTGTCACAGGGAGAGAGAGTGTCACAGGGAGGGAGAGAGAGAGACTGAGAGGGAGAGAGAGTGTCACAGTGGGAGAGAGAGAGTGTCACAGGGAGAGAGAGAGGGAGAGAGAAGGAGGGACAGAGACTGTCACAGTAGGAGGGAGAGAGTGTGTCACAGGAAGAGGGAGGGGGGGGGAGAGAGTGTCACAGGAAGTGGGAGAGAGGGGGGTGAGAGAGAGAGAGGGGGAGAGAGTGTCACAGGGAGAGAGAGAGAGGGAGAGAGTGTCACAGGGAGAGAGAGAGGGAGGGAGGGAGAGAGAGAGGGAGGGAGGGAGAGAGACTGTCACAGGGAGAGAGAGAGGGAGGGAGGGAGAGAGAGTGTCAAAGGGAGAGAGAGAGAGGGAGAGAGTGTCACAGGGAGAGAGAGAGGGAGGGAGGGAGAGAGAGTGTCAAAGGGAGAGAGAGAGAGGGAGAGAGTGTCACAGGGAGAGAGAGAGAGGGAGGGAGAGAGAGTGTCAAAGGGAGAGAGAGAGAGGGAGAGAGTGTCACAGGGAGAGAGAGAGGGAGGGAGGGAGAGAGAGAGGGAGGGAGGGAGAGAGACTGTCACAGGGAGAGAGAGAGGGAGGGAGGGAGAGAGACTGTCACCGGGAGAGAGAGAGAGGGAGAGAGAAGGAGGGAGAGAGACTGTCACAGGGAGAGAGAGAGGGAGGGAGGGAGAGAGACTGTCACAGGGAGAGAGAGAGGGAGGGAGGGAGAGAGACTGTCACAGGGAGAGAGAGAGAGGGAGAGAGAAGGAGGGAGAGAGACTGTCACAGAGAGAGGGAGAGAGAAGGAGGGAGAGAGACTGTCACAGTAGGAGGGAGAGAGTGTGTCACAGTGGGGGAGAGAGAGAGAGTGTCACAGGAAGAGGGAGAGAGGGGGGTGAGAGAGAGAGAGGGGGAGAGAATGTCACAGAGAGAGAGAGAGAGAGGGAGGGAGACAGACTCACAGGGAGAGAGAGAGAGGGAGAGAGAGTGTCAAAGGGAGAGAGGGAGGGAGAGAGAGTGTCAAAGGGAGAGAGAGAGAGAGGGAGAGAGTGTCACAGGGAGAGAGAGAGAGGGAGGGAGGGAGAGAGAGAGTGTCACAGGGAGAGTGTGGGAGAGAGCGAGAGAGTGTCACGGTGGAAGAGAGAGAGGGAGAGAGTGTCACAGGGAGAGAGAGAGAGAGGGAGGGAGAGAGAGTGTCTCAGGGAGAGAGAGAGGGGACGGAGAAAGAGTCACAGGGAGAGAGAGAGAGTGTCTCAGGGAGAGAGAGAGAGAGAGGGAGAAAGAGTGTCACAGGGAGAGACAGAGGGAGAGAGAGTATCACAGGGAGAGGGAGAGAGAGACAGGGAGAGGGTGTCACAGTGGGAGAGAGAGAGAGACAGGAAGAGAGAGTGAGGGAGAGAGCGAGAGAGTGTCATAGTGGGAGAGAGAGAGAGTGTCACAGGGAGCGAGAGAGTGTGTCACAGGGAGTGGGGGAGAGAGAGTGAGAGAGGGAGAGCGAGTGTCACTGGGAGAGAGAGTGAGGGAGAGAGAGTTTCACAGTGGGAGAGAGAGAGAGTGCCACAGGGAGAGTGAGGGAGAGAGAGAGAGCAAGAGAGTGTCACGGTGGGCGAGGGAGAGAGTGTCACAGGGAGAGAGAGAGTGTGGGCAGAGAGAGTGTCACAGGGAGAGTGAGGGAGACAGAGAGTGAGAGAGAGTGTGTCACAGTGGAGAGAGAGGGAGAGAGAGAGTCACAGGGAGAGAGAGAGAGAGGGGGAGAGAGTGTCACAGGGAGAGAGAGAGGGAGGGAGGGAGAGAGACTGTCACATGGAGAGAGAGAGAGTGTCTCAGGGAGAGAGAGAGGGAGGGAGAGAGAGAGTCACAGGGAGAGAGAGAGAGGGGGAGAGAGTGTCACAGGGAGAGAGAGAGGGAGGGAGAGAGACTGTCACATGGATAGAGAGAGAGTGTCTCAGGGAGAGAGAGAGGGAGGGAGAGAGAGTGTCTCAGGGAGAGAGAGGGGGAGGGAGAGAGAGTGTCACAGGAAGAGAGAGAGGGAGGGAGAGAGAGAGTGTGTCACAGGGAGAGTGAGGGAGAGGGAGAGAGGGAGAGAATATCACAGGGAGAGTGAGGGGGAGAGAGAGAGAGGAAGAGAATGTCACAGGGAGACTGAGGGAGAGAGAGAGAGAGTGTCACAGGAGAGTGAGGGAGCGAGAGAGGGAGAGAGAGAGGGAGAGAATGTCACAGGGAGATTGAGGGAGAGAGAGAGGGAGAGAGTGTCACAGAGAGTGTGAGGGAGAGAGAGAGGGAGAGAGTGTCACAGGGAGAGAGAGGGAGAGAGTGTCACAGGGAGAGAGAGGGAGAGAGTGTCACAGGGAGAGTGAGAGGGGAGTGAGAGAGGGAGAGAGTGTCACAGGGAGAGTGAGAGGGGAGTGAGAGAGGGAGAGAGTGTCACAGGGAGAGAGAGGGAGAGAGTGTCACAGGGAGAGAGAGGGAGAGAGAGGGAGAGAGTGTCACAGGGAGAGAGAGGGAGAGAGTGTCACAGGGAGAGAGAGGGAGAGAGAGGGAGAGAGTGTCACAGGGAGAGTGAGAGGGGAGTGAGAGAGGGAGAGAGTGTCACAGGGAGAGAGAGGGAGAGAGTGTCACAGGGAGAGAGAGGGAGAGAGAGGGAGAGAGTGTCACAGGGAGAGTGAGGGAGAGAGAGAGAGGGAGAGAGTGTCACAGGGAGAGTGAGAGGGGAGCGAGTTAGTCTGAGGGTGGGTTCTTCCCACGGTGAGTAGGGGACACTCGCTCTGAGGTTCCCAGTGAACCCTCTCGGATGGGAGGATGGAGGCAGGCTGCTGATGGAGAGGGAGTTCAGACACTGGGCCAAGTGTGAGGGTGGGCACTCTGGTCGGAAGGACACAGGCATGGCCTACCTTCGGAACGGGGGAAAGGCTGGGGGAATCTGAAGGACAACTTGGCGATCCTCGCTCAGGATTCTCTGGAGGTGAATGGGCGGGTTCCGTTGGCAGCCAGGAGGGTAAATGGGCTGGGAGCATGTGTTTCCAGAATGGTGGAATACCCCTTCAGGCTTGGTGTCCGGCTGAGGCTGGGTCGGACCACACCTGGAATATTGTGAGCCGTTTCGGGGCCGCGTGTTAGAGGGGAAGGGGGGATTCCAGGGGAAGAGTTACAAGAATACTCCCAGGGATGAGGGGCGTGTCACATGAGGAACGTTAAGGACTCTGGCCCTGGAATCAATGGGGTTTAGGAGGATTGGGGGATGGAGGGTGGAATCTGATTATCACTTACAGAATACCGAAAGGCCTTGAGAGAGGGGGGAATGTTTCCACGAGCAGGGGAGAGGGAGTGAGAGAGAGAGTGAGAGAGAGAGAGAGTCAGAGAGATAGTCAGAGTGAGAGAGAGAGTGAGAGTGAGAGAGAGAGAGTGAGTGAGAGAGACAGAGAGAGTGAGTAAGAGTGAGAGAACGAGAGAGAGAATGAGACAGAGAGAGAGTGAGTGAGAGAGTGAGAGAGAGAGAGTGAGAGGGAGAGTGAGAGAGAGAATCAGAAAGAGAGAGTGAGAGAAAGAGTTAGAGAGCGAGTGAGAGAGAGTGAGAGACTGAGTGAGAGTGAGAGAGAGAGTCAGAGTGAGATAGAGAGTGAGAGAGAGTGAGAGAGAGAGTGAGAGAGAGTGAGAGAGAGAGAGAGTGTGTGAGTGAGAGAGAGAATGAGAGAGAGTGAGAGTGAGAGAGTGAGAGAGTGAGAGAGAGAGAATGGGAGAGAGTGAGAGTGAGAGAGAGAGTGAGAGAGAGAGTGTGTGAGTGAGAGTGAGAGAGAGAGTGAGAGAGAGAGAGAGTGTGTGAGTGAGAGTGAGAGAGAGAGAGAGAGAGTGTGTGAGTGAGAGAGAGAGTGAGAGAGAGTGAGAGAGAGAGTAAGACTGAGGGAGAGAGAGAGTGAGAGAGCGAGTGAGATAGAGAGAGAGATAAATTACCCATAGTGCCCGGGGATGTGTAAATTGGGGTGGATTAGTCAGGGGTAAATGTAGAGTAATAGGGTAGGGGAATGGTCTGGGTGGTTTACTCTTTGGTGGGTTGCTCTGGACTTGTTGGGCTGAAGGGTCAGTCTCCCTAATGTAGGGATGCTATGGTTGATTCAGGCAAGTCCCTCCTTCACTACCCTGTTAGCCTGACTCACTGAGAACCCGCTGGGGTTGAAATGGCCGTGACTCGTGCTCTCGGCCCTCCGTGCAAGAGAGGAGGGAGGCAACTGAGCCAGGATGAGAAATCCAGGCATTGGGAAGTTTCTGGGAAAGCTGATTCCTTGTTCTGGTGCCAACATTCTGCCTCGTAACTGAACCAGAGAGAGAGAGAGAGAGTTTCCTGGAGGCGACAGATGTTAGCAGCTGTGAGTGTTTGTTTTTGGAATTGTTTTAATTCGGAGATTACATTCCGACCTTTAAACGGCTCATGAGCAGCTTCCTCTTGTTGGGGCACCTCAAAAGCTCCGGCTGCACAGCAATTGACCTGCAATTCCCAAATCTAACCCCTTCCCCACCATCCCCCCACAGCCCAGCATACGCTGTTTGAATTACATCGGATGTTTACCCCCCCCCCCCCCCACCCCCCCGAGAACGAGGCGTGGGTGGTCCCCTTGCCCACACAGGCCCTGGCTGCGAGGTGAGGGAGAACGGGGCCTTCGAAACAGGCTTCAGAAGTCAGAGAAGGCCCAGGCATCTCACCTGACAGGCAAGAAACAGCGGATAAGAGGGAGAGAGAATGGGAGAGAGAATGGGGGTCTTCCCTGGCTGGATTTTAAGAGCAGGGAGAGACCTCCACATGGAGTAGGCCTCGGGCCTAACTCCCGGGAGGCCAACGAGATGCCAACAAGACTTCTTGGGCGACGAGGCCTCGTTGATGCGTTCGGCCAAAGTGAGGACCTGCAGATGCTGGAGATCGGAGTCAAGGAGTGCAGTGCTGGAAAAGCACAGCAGGTCAGGCAGCATCCAAGGGGCAGGAGTGTTGATGTTTCGATTCCTGAGGAAGTGCTTATGCTCAAAACGTCGACTCTCCTGCTCCTCAGACACTGCCTGACCGGCCATGCTTTTTTGATATGTTAGGCCTCAAGATGAGCGCTGAGGAGGAGTAGGCCTCAGGCTTTGATGAGCCCTGTAAGTAGGCCCCAGTAGTCTGCAGAGCAAAGCCATTGGCGGAGGTATTGGCGTCTTCAACCGATAGTTACAGGCCACGTGGTTATTTATATACAAAGATAATAAATCCTCCCATCACTTGGTTAAAAAGATGAAGGGCCTTAACCTTAAACGTTGATTTTCCTGGTCCTCAGTTGCTGCCAGCCCTGCTGTGCTTTTCCAGCACTACTCTAATCCAAACTGATTCAGGGGCTATCACCCGCTGCTCCCATGAGTTAGACCTGCTTATAAAGGCATAGGAATAAAGACGCAGGCCATTCAGCCCATCCAGTGTACCCTGCCATCCGATGAGTTTGTAGCTGAACTGATCATCCTTGACATCAATTTCCTGCCTCTTTTCCCCTCGATTCAAGCAGACAATTGGGTGGCCCGGTGACTCAGTGGTTAGCACTGCTGCCTCATGGCGCCAGGGACCTGGGTTCGATTCCAGCCTCACGGTGACTCTCTGTGTGGAGTTTGCACGTTCTCCCGTGTCTGTGTGGGTTCCCTCCGGGTGCTCCGGTTTCCTCCCACAGTCCAAAGGTGTGCAGGTCAGGGTGGATTGGCCATGCTAAATTATCCCATAGTCATAGAGATGTACAGCACAGAAACAGACCCTTCAGTCCAACCTGTCCATGCCGACCAGATATCCCAACCCAGCACCCGGCCCATATCCCTCCAAACCCTTCCTATTCATATACCCATCCAGATGCCTCTTAAATGCTGTAATTGTACCAGCCTCCATCACTTCCTCTGGCAGCTCATTCCATACACGTACCACCCTCTGTGTGAAAGAGTTGCCCCTTAGGTCTCTTTTATATCTTTCCACTCTCACCCTAAACCGATGCCCTCTAGTTCTGGATTCCCCATCCCAGGGAAAAGACTTTGTCTATTTATCCTATCCATGCCCCCCATGATTTTGTAAACCTCTATAAGGTCACCCCTCAACCTCCGACGCTCCAGGGAAAACAGCCCCAGCCTGTTCAGCCTCTCCCTATAGCTCAGATCCTCCAACCCTGGCCACATCCTTGTAAATCTTTTCTGAACCCTTTCAAGTTTCACAACATCTTTCCGATAGGAAGGAGACCGGAATTGCACACAATATTCCAACAGTGGCCTGACCAATGTCCTGTACAGCCGCAACATGACCTCCCAACTCCTGTACTCAATACTCTGACCAATAAAGGAAAGCATACCAAACACCTTCTTCACTATCCTATCTACCTGCGACTCCACTTTCTTGAAGTGGGAAGTCTAATTTTAGAGCTGACTAGACTGTAAACAGAACAGCCCTTGGGAAAAGTTGATGGGCAGAGAGATCCTGGGAGTTCAGGTCCATTGTGCCCTGAAGGTTGCTGCACAGTTGGATAGAGGGGTCAAGAAGGCATATGGTATGCTTGCCTTCATTGGACAGGTATTGAGTATAAGAGCTGGCAAGTCATGTTAACATTGTACAAGACATTGGTTCGACTGCATTTAGAATACTGTGTACAGTTCTGGTCACCACATTACCAAAAGGATGTGGGCGCTTTGGAGAGGGTGCAGAGAAGATTTACGAGGATGTTGCCTGGTATGGAAGGTGCTAGCTACGAAGAGAGGTTGAATAAGTTAGGTTTGTTTTCATTAGGAAAAAGGAGATTGAGGGGGGACCTGATTGAGGTTTATAAAATCATGAAGGGTATACACAGGGTGGATCGAGATAAGCTTTTTCCCAGGGTGAAGAATTCAATAACGAGAGGTCACATTTTCAAGGTGAGAGGTGAAAAGTTTAAGGGGGATACATGCAGCAAGTACTTCACACAGAGATTAGTGGGGTCTGGAATGTGTTGCCAGCAGAGGTGGTAGAGGCAGGCACGGTAGATTCATTTAAGATGCATCTGGACAGATGCATGAGTAGGTGGAGAGCAGAGGGATACAGATGCTTAGGAATTGGGCAAAAAGTTTAGACAGTAGATTTGGATCAGCTCAGGATTGGAGGGCCGAAGGGCCTGTTTCTGGGCTGTCAATTTTCTTTGTTCTTTGTTCTTTCTTTGTAATGTCCCCGAGACGTTGCAGAGCAAGGTTCCCAGGATTGGAGCCAGCTGAGGGTTAACCTATGATTTAGGAAGGCTGCGTTTTAATTATAATTCATCCCAGGGATTTCATCAAATACCTCACAACAAGACTGTGAGTGTTCAAGGGGGGAGGTCGGTGCTGACAGCTCCACACCATAAACAGTAGTTTGTGGGCGACAGGTAGCAACAGATCAGGGGAAGGTTGGAGTGCGCTTGTGTGCACGCGATGCCCCTCGGAGATTCCGGCTTGGCTTGAATCCTCCGATCTCTCCCAGAGAGACTCCAGCTCTCTGCATGTCAAAACGGCCTCCCCGAAACACGAATGGAACAGACTGTGAGGGTGGGACAGCCCCAGGTAGAGGTGTGTGGACTCTCAGAGGGAGGGGCACTGAAGGGACGGGGGTGGAGGGGGGTGGGGCGGTGTGTGGGAGGACAGCGAGCTGAGACTCTCAGGCTAACTGCAGGACCAGGACGCAGTCCGCACCCCGCACCACACTCACACACACACAGACACACACAGACACACAGACACACACACACACACACACTCACACACACACAGACACACACACACAGACACACACACACACACACACACACAGACACACACACACACACTCACACACACACAGACACACACACACAGACACACACACACACACTCACACACACACAGACACACACACACAGACACACACACACACACACACTCACACACACACAGACACATACACACACAGACACACACACACACACACACACTCACACACACACAGACACACACACACACACACTCACACACACACACACACACACACAGATACACACACTCACTCACACACACACTCACTCACTCACACACACAGATACACACACTCACTCACACACACACTCACTCACACTCACACACACTCACACACACACACACACACACACTCACACACACAGACTCACACAGACCCACACTCTCAGACACACACTCACACAGACACAAACTCACACACACAGACACACACTCACACAGACACACACACACTCACACAGACACAATCACACTGACATAGACACACACACACTCACACAGACACACACACAGACACACACTCACACTCAGACACACACAATCACACACACACATTCACACAGACAGACACACACACACACACACACACTCTCACACACAGATACACACACACACACACAGACACACACACACTCACACACACACACACACACACTCACTCACACACACACACAGATACACACACTCATACACAGATACACACACTCACTCACACACACACACTCACTCACACACACACACACACTCACTCACACTCACACACACACAGACACTCACACACACACAGACTCACACAGACCCACACTCTCAGACACACACTCACACAGACACAAACTCACACACACAGACACACACTCACACAGACACAAACTCACACACACAGACACACACTCACACAGACACACACACACTCACACAGACACAATCACACTGACATAGACACACACACACACACTCACACAGACACACACACAGACACACACTCACACTCACAGGCACACACAGAGACAATCACACACACACATTCACACAGACAGACACACAGACACACAGACACACACACACACATACACACACTCACACTCACACTCACACTCAGTCACACACATGTACCCACACACACTCATATACACACAGACACACACACGTACCCACACACACACTCACACACGCTCACACACTGGTCTCCCCGCTATCGGAAAGAGGGAGACAGAGGGAGAGAGAGAGAGAGAGGGAAGAAGGGAGAGAGAGACAGAGGAAGAGAGAGAGCGAGAGAGCGCAAGAGAGAGAGAGGGAGACAGAGAGAGGGAGACAGAGAGAGGGAGAGAGAGAGAGGGAGAGAGAGAGACAGAGGGAGAGACAGAGGGAGAGAGAGACAGAGGGAGAGAGAGAGCGAGATAGAGAGGGAGACAGAGGGAAAGAGAGAGAGGGAGAGAGAGCGAGACAGAGAGAGAGAGAGATAGAGAGACAGAGTGAGAGAGAGGGAGAGAGAGACAGAGAGAGACAGAGGAAGAGAGAGAGAGGGAGAGAGGGAGACAGAGAGAGAGACGGAGAGAGAAGGGGGGGAGAGAGAGACAGTGAGAGAGAGAGGGAGAGGGAGACAGAGAGAGAGACAGAGAGGGGGAGAGAGAGAGAGACAGAGAGACAGAGGGAGAGAGAGAGAGAGGAAGAGAGAGGGAGAAAGAGAGGGAGAAAGAGAGAGAGACAGTAAGAGAGGGAGAGGGAGACAGAGGGAGATAGAGAAAGAGACAGAGGGATAGAGAGAGTGAGACAGAGAGACAGAGGGAGAGAGTGTGAGAGAGAGAGGGAGACAGAGAGAGAGGGGGAGAGAGAGAGGACAGAAAGACAGACAGAGGGAGTGAGAGAGACAGACAGAGGGAGAGAGAGAGAGAGAGAGAGAGAGACAGAGGGATAGAGAGAGTGAGACAGAGCGACAGAGGGAGAGAGCAAGAGGAAGAGAGAGACAGAGGGAGAGAGAGAGAGAGAGGCAGAGAGAGAGACATAGAGAGAGCGAGACAGAGGGAGAGAGAGAGAAACAGAGACAGAGGGAGAGAGAGGGAGACAGAGGGAGAGAGTGAGAGAGAGAGAGAGACAGTGAGAGAGAGAGGGATAGAGAGATAAGGAGAGACAGAGGGAAAGAAAGAGAGAGAGAGACAGATGGAGAGAGAGAGAGAGACAGAGAGAGAGAGGAAGAGAGAGAGAGCGAGACAGAGGGAGAGAGAGAGAAACAGAGACAGAGGGAGAGAGAGACAGAGACAGAGGGAGAGAGTGGGAGACAGAGGGAGAGAGTGAGAGAGAGAGGGAGACAGAGAGAGAGAGTGAGAGACAGAGAGAGAGACAGTGAGAGAGAGAGGGATAGAGAGATAAGGAGAGACAGAGGGAAAGAAAGAGAGAGAGACGGAGAGAGAGAGAGACAGAGAGAGAGAGGAAGAGAGAGAGAGAGGCAGAGGGAGAGAGAGAAACAGAGACAGAGGGAGAGAGACAGAGACAGAGAGAGAGAGAGAGAGAGGGAGACAGGGAGAGAGTGAGAGAGAGAGGGAGAGAGAGATAGGGAGAGACAGAGGGAGAGAGAGACAGAGAGAGAGAGACAGAGGGAAAGAAAGAGAGAGAGACAGAGGGAGAGAGAGAGCGACAGAGGAAGAGAGACAGAGAGAGAGAGGGAGACAGAGGGAGAGAGTGAGAGAGAGAGGGAGAGCGAGATAGGGAGAGACAGAGGGAGAGAGAGACAGAGGGAAAGAAAGAGAGAGAGACAGAGGGAGAGAGAGAGACAGAGAGAGAGAGACAGAGAGAGAGAAAGCGGGAGGGAGAGAGAGAGAGAAAGCGGGAGAGAGAGGGAGGGAGAGAGAGAGAGACAGAGGGAGAGAGAAAGAGGGAGAGAGAGAAAGACAGAGAGACAGAGGGAGAGAGAGACAGAGGGAGAGAGAGAGGGGGAGAGAGAGAGTGAGAAAGAGAGGGAGAGAGAGGGAGAGAGACAGAGGGAGAGAGAGGGAGACAGAGAGAGAGAGACAGAGGGAGAGAGAGAGACAGAGGGAGAAAGAGACAGAGAGAGAGACAGAGGGAGAGGGAGAGAGAGAGAAACAGAGGGAGAGAGTGAGACAGAGATAGGGAGAGACAGAGGGAGAGAGAGACAGAGAGATGCAGAGGGAGAGAGAGAGAGACAGAGAGAGGGGGAGAGAGAGAGACAGAGAGAGGGGGGGAGAGAGAGACAGATAGAGGGAGAGACAGAAGGAGACAGAAGGAGAGAGAAAGGGACAGAGAGTGAGAGAGAGAGACAGAGAAAGAGACAGAGAGAGAGAGACAGAGGGAGAGAGACAGAGAGAGAGAGAGAGAGACAGAGAGAGAGAGACAGAGGGAGACAGAGACAGAACGTGAGGGACAGAGAGAGACAGAGACAGAGAGAGGGACAGAGAGGGTGCAAGATGGAAAGTGAGGGGGGGGAGAAGGAGTGAGAGGGAGAGAGAGAGAGACAGAGAGAGAGGGAGAGAGAGGGAGAGAGTGAGAGAGAGAGGGAGACAGAGAGAGAGAGTGAGAGACAGAGAGAGACAGTGAGAGAGAGAGGGATAGAGAGATAAGGAGAGACAGAGGGAAAGAAAGAGAGAGTGAGACAGATGGAGAGAGAGAGAGAGACAGAGAGAGAGAGGAAGAGAGAGAGAGCGAGACAGAGGGAGAGAGAGAGAAACAGAGACAGAGGGAGAGAGAGACAGAGACAGAGGGAGAGAGTGGGAGACAGAGGGAGAGAGTGAGAGAGAGAGGGAGACAGAGAGAGAGAGTGAGAGACAGAGAGAGAGACAGTGAGAGAGAGAGGGATAGAGAGATAAGGAGAGACAGAGGGAAAGAAAGAGAGAGAGACGGAGAGAGAGAGAGACAGAGAGAGAGAGGAAGAGAGAGAGAGAGAGGCAGAGGGAGAGAGAGAAACAGAGACAGAGGGAGAGAGACAGAGAGAGAGGGAGAGAGAGATAGGGAGAGACAGAGGGAGAGAGAGACGGAGAGAGAGACAGAGGGAAAGAAAGAGAGAGAGACAGAGGGAGAGAGAGAGAGACAGAGAGAGAGAGACAGAGAGAGAGAAAGCGGGAGGGAGAGAGAGAGAGAAAGCGGGGGAGAGAGAGGGGGGGAGAGAGAGAAACAGAGACAGAGGAAGAGAGACAGAGAGAGAGAGGGAGACAGAGGGAGAGAGTGAGAGAGAGAGGGAGAGCGAGATAGGGAGAGACATTGGGAGAGAGAGACAGAGGGAAAGAAAGAGAGAGAGACAGAGGGAGAGAGAGAGACAGAGAGAGAGAGAGACAGAGAGAGAGAAAGCGGGAGGGAGAGAGAGAGAGGGAGAGAGAGAGAGACAGAGGGAGAGAGAAAGAGGGAGAGAGAGAAAGACAGAGAGACAGAGGGAGAGAGAGAGACAGAGAGACAGAGGGAGAGAGAGAGGGGGAGAGAGAGAGTGAGAAAGAGAGGGAGAGAGAGGGAGAGAGACAGAGGGAGAGAGAGGGAGACAGAGAGAGAGAGACAGAGGGAGAGAGAGAGACAGAGGGAGAAAGAGACAGAGAGAGAGACAGAGGGAGAGAGAGAGAGAGAAACAGAGGGAGAGAGTGAGACAGAGATAGGGAGAGACAGAGGGAGAGAGAGACAGAGAGATGCAGAGGGAGAGAGACAGAGAGAGAGGGAGAGAGAGATAGGGAGAGACAGAGGGAGAGAGAGACGGAGAGAGAGACAGAGGGAAAGAAAGAGAGACACACACAGACACACACACACAGACACACACAGACACACACACAGACACACACACACACAGACACACACACACATACACACAGACACATACACACAGACACACACTCACAGACACATACACACAGACCCACAGACACGCAGACCCACACACACAGACACACAAACACAGACACACACACACAGACACACGCACAGACACACACATATACACGCAGACACACACACAGACACGCACACGCAGACACACACACAGGCATACACAGATACACAGACATAGACACACAGACACCCACAGAGACACACAGACAGACACACATAGACACACACACACAGACACATGCAGGCACACACAGATACACACATGCAGACACACACTCAGACACACACAGACATACACAGACACACACAGACACACACATATGCACACAGACACGCACAGACACATACACAGACACACAAATACACACACAGACACACACACAGACAGACACACAGACACACGCACACAACACACAAACACACACACAGACACACACACACAAGACACACCCACGCACACACACATGGATACACAGACACACACACGCACGCACACACACACAGACGCACACACTCATAGACACACACACAGACACACACTCTTGGACACACACAGTGACACACAGACACACACACACAGACACACACAGACACACACACAGGCACACAGGCATGCGCACGCACAGACACAGGCGCGCACACATACACATGCACACACATAGACACACACAGACACAGACACACACACAGACACACACATAGACACACCCACACACACACAGACACACACACAGACACAAACACACAGACACACACACAGACACAGACACACAGACACATACACACAGACACACACTCACAGACACATACACACAGGCACACAGACCCACGCACACACAGACACACACACAGACATACACAGATACACAGACATAGACACACAGACACACACAGAGACACACAGACACACACACACACACAGACACATGCAGGCACACACAGATACACACATGCAGACACACACACAGACATACACAGACACACAAATACACACACAGACAGACACACGCACACAACACACAAACACGCACACAACACACAAACACACACACAGACACACCCATGCACACACACACATGGATACACACATACACACACACGCACACACTCGCACGCACACAGACACACATAGACTGACACACACAGACGCACACACACAGGCACACAGGCGCGCAC
Organism: Chiloscyllium punctatum; assembly: GCF_047496795.1. Taxonomy (NCBI): domain Eukaryota; kingdom Metazoa; phylum Chordata; class Chondrichthyes; order Orectolobiformes; family Hemiscylliidae; genus Chiloscyllium; species Chiloscyllium punctatum. The sequence goes on along the minus strand of NC_092759.1, from coordinate 16,487,951 downwards.
GCATACACATGCACACACATACATGCACACACACATAGACACACTCACACAGACACACACGCGCACACACACAGACAGTAAAACATGGAGAGACACACAGACGCGCACACGCACACAGACACACATGTGCATACACACACGCACACAGACACACACGTGCACACACACACGCACACACACACACATGTGCACACACACAGACACATACGCACGCACACAGACACACACAGACGCACACATACACAGACACACACACAGACAGACACAGACGCACACATACATAGACACACACACAGACAACATGCGCACATAGACAGACAAACACAGATGCGCACACACACAGACACATACGCGCACACAGACACACACAGATGCACACATACACAGACACACACACAGACACACGTACATGCACACACAGACACACTCACAGACACACACATGCACACACACAGACGCACACACACACATACGCAGACACATACACAGATGCACACACGCGCGTGCACACACACATAGACACACTCACACAGGCACACACACACAGACACACTCACACATAGACACACACATAGACACATGAACACACACACACAGACACACACACACACGCACACATACAGACACACACACACAGACTCACACACACACACATGCACACACACACTTACGCACACACTGCCACACACACAGACACACACAGACACACACACATGCACACACACACACAGACACACACACACACACACATAGGCACACACATGCACACGCACGCGCACACACAGACGCACACACTCACAAGCACGCACATGCAAACACACACAGACACTAAAACACAGACACACACAGACACACACGCACGTGCACACAGACATACACAGACACACACATGGACACACACACGCACACATGCACAGACACACATACAGATACACACACAAACACACGCACACACATACACGTACACACACAAAGATGCACACGCACACAGACATACACACGCACGCACACAGACACACACACAGACACACATGCAAACACACACAGACACGGACACACACAGATGCACACCCAGACACGCACACAGACACACACACACACAGACACACACACAGGCGCACACACAGACACACGCACGCACACACACACAGACACACACATGGACACACACACACACAGATGCACACACACACAGACACACACACACAGATACACGCACACACACTCACAGACAGACACACAGACTCACACACGCACACACACACAGACACACACATGGACACACACGCACACACACACAGACACTCACGCAGACACACACAGACACAGACACACACAGACACACACCCAGACACGCACACAGACACACACATGCACACAGAGACACACACACCGACAGGCACACAACACACACACGCATGGGCACACACACAGACACACATACAGATGCACACACAACACACGCACACACACAAGACACACACACACAACACACATACAGTCACACGCAGACACCCACACACATTCACACACACATACACACAGACACACACACACACACGCACACACATATACAACACACATGGACACACACACAGACACAGGCACACACACAGACACACTGACACACACAGAGACATACACCCACCCACACACTCACACACAGACAAACACAAACACACACACACATACACAGACTCAAACACAATTACACACACACCACACACACAGACGCACACACAGACACAAATACACAGACACACACACACTTACACGCACAGACACACACACGCACAGACACACACGCACACTCACATGTAGACACACTCTCACACACAGAAACACAGACTCACACACAGACAGGCACACACACAGACACACACATCCGGGGACACACACACTCGGACACACACAGTGACAGACACACCCGCACACACACAGACACACTCACACACACAGACACACACATGCACACTGACACACACAGATACACAAACGCAGACACGCACACACCCACAGACACACACACGCACACAAACAGACACACACAGACGCACACACACAGACACACCCACGCACACATACAGACACACACACATTCACACACACAGACACACACTCGCGCGCACACATACAGACGCACAGACACACACACACATAGACGCACAGACACACACGCACACGCGCACACACACACACACACACACACACTTGGACACACACAGTGACACACACACACAGACACACACATGGACACACACACAGATGCACACACACGCACACACACTCACAGACACACACACACTCACAGACACACACACACAGACACACGCACACATACACAGACACACATACAGATGCACACACACATGCACACACACACAGACACACACGCAGACACACACAGACATAGACACACACCCAGACATGCACACAGACACACACGCACACACAGACACACTCACGCACACAGACACACACATGCACACTGACACACACAGATATACAAACGCAGACACACACGCACACACACCCTCAGACACACCCACGCACTCATACAGACACACACACACGCACACACGCAGACACACACTTGCGCACACACATACAGACGCACACACACAGACACAGACACACACACACATAGACGCACAGACACACACGCACGAGCACACACACACATACACACTTGGACACACACAGATGCACACACACACAGACACACACACACAGACACACACATGCGCACATACAGACACACACACAGGCACACACACAGACACACACACGCACACACACACAGACACACACATGGACACACACACGCACACATACACAGACACACATACAGATGCACACACACATGCAGACACACAGACACACATGCAGACACACACAGACACACACAGAAACAGACACACACAGACACACACCCAGACACGCACACAGACACACACATGCACACACAGACAGGCACACAACACACACACGCATGGACACACACACAGACACACACACAGATGCACACACAACACACGCACACACACACAACACACACACACACAACACACACAGACACACACACATACAGTCACACACAGACACCCACACACATTCACACACACACATACACACAGACACACACACACACACGCACACACATATACAACACACACGGACACACACACAGACACACACAGATACAGACACACACACAGACACACTGACACACACACAGACTTACACCCACCCACACACTCACACAGACAAACACAAACACACATACACAGACTCAAACACACTTACACACACACCACACACACAGACGCACACACACCGACACAAATACACAGACACACACACACTTACACGCACACACACACACACACACGCACACTCACGTGCAGACACACTCTCACACACAGAAACACAGACACACACACAGACAGGCACACACACAGACACACACATCCGGACACACACACTCGGACACACACACAGGCACACCCACACACACACACGCACGCACACACGCAGACACTCACACACACAGACACACACATGCACACTGACACACACAGATACACAAACGCAGACACGCACACACCCACAGACACACGCACAGACACACAGACGCACACACACATAGACACACACGCACAGACACACACACAGACACAACCACGCACACATACAGGCACACACACACAGACACACACTCGCGCACACACATACAGACGCATAGACACAGACACACACACACATAGACGCACAGACACACGCACGTGCACACACACACACACACACATGGACACACACAGTGACACACACACACGCACGCAGACACGCACAGACATACATGCACGCGCACACAGATGCACACACACACAGACACATACACGCACACACACAGACACACACATGCACACACAGACATACACATACACATACGCACGCACTCACACACAGGCACACACAGACACACACATGGACACACACACAGGACACACACACAGACACGCACACACACAGACACACACATACACAGACATACACAGACACACAGATGCACACATACACAGACACACACATGCACGCACACACAGACACACACACAGGCACACACACACACAGACAAACACACACAGATGCATACTCACACAGACACACACATGCGCACACATGCTCACCCACAGACACAGATATACGCACTGACACACACAGATATGTGTGTATATCTGTGTATGTGTCAGTATGTATATCTGTGTGTCTCTCTCTCTCTCTCTGTGTCAGTGTGTGTGTCAGTGTGTGTGTGTGTCAGTGTGTGTGTGTGTCCATGTGTGTGTGTGTGTGTGTCAGTTTGCATATCTGGGTTGTGTGTGTCAGTGTGTATATCTCTGTGTGTGTCTGTGTGTGTCAGTGTGTATATCTGTGTGTGTGTGTCAGTGTGTATATCTGTGTGTGTCAGTGTGTATATCTGTGTGGGTCTGTGTGTGTGTGTCAGTGTGTATATCTGTGTGTGTGTGTCAGTGTTTATATCTGTGTGTGTCAGTGTGTATATCTGTCTGTGTGGGTCTGTGTGTGTGTGTCAGTGTGTATATCTGTCTGTGTGTTGTGTCCGTCCCTGTATATATCTTTCTCTGTGTGTCAGTGTGTATATCTGTATGTCTGTGTGTGTGTCAGTGTATATATCTGTCTCCGTGCATGTCTCTGTGTGCATGTGTGTCAGTGTGTACATCTGTCTGTTTGTGTGTGTGTCAGTGTGTATATGTGTCTCTGTGTGTGTCAGTGTGTATATCTGTGTGTGTGTGTGTCAGTGTGTATATCTGTGTGTGTGAGTGTGTGTCAGTGTGTATATCTGTGTGTGTGTGTCAGTGTGTATATCTGTGTGTCTGTGTGTGTGTGTCAGTGTATATATCTGTGTGTGTGTCAGTGTGTATATCTGTGTGTGTGAGTGTGTGTCAGTGTGTATATCTGTCTGTGTGGGTCTGTGTGTGTCAGTGTGTATATCTGTGTGTTTGTGTCGGTGTGTATATATGTGTGTGTGTGTCAGTGTGTATATCTGTCTGTGTGTGTGTGTCAGTATGTATATCTGTGTGTGTATATCTGTGTGTGTGTCAGTGTGAATAGCTGTCTGTGTGTGTGTGTCAGTGTGTATATCTGTCTCTGTGTGTGTCAGTGTGTATATCTGTGTGTGTGTCAGTGTGTATATCTGTCTGTGTGTGTGCGTCAGTGTGTATATCTGTGTGTGTGTGTGTCAGTGTGCATATATGTGTGTGTGTGTGTGTGTCAGTGTGTATATCTGTCTATGTGTGCGTCAGTGTGTATATCTGTCTTTGTGTGTGTCAGTGTGAATATCTGTCTGTGTGTGTGTGTGTGTATGTGTGTGTGTGTGTGTCACTGTGTATATCTGTGTGTGTGTGTGTGTGTCAGTGTGTATATCTGCCTGTGTGTGTCTATGTCAGTGTGTATATCTGTCTCTGTGTGTGTCAGTGTGAATATCTGTGTGTGTGTGTGTGTATATCTGTGTGTGTCAGTGTGTATATCTGTCTTTGTGTGTGTGTGTGTATATCTGTGTGTGTGTCAGTGTATATATCTGTCTGTGCGTTGTGTCTGTGTGTGTGTCTATCTGGGTTGAGTGTGAGAGTGTGTGTCAGTGTGTATATCTGTGTGTGTGTGTGTCTGTGCGTGTCAGTGCGTATATCTGTCTGTGTGTGTATGTCTTTGTGTGTGTCAGTGTGTATATCTGTCTGTGTGTATCAGTGTGTGCGTGTATATCTGCCTCTGTGTGTGTGTGTGTATATCCGACTATGTGTGTCAGTGTGTGTATATCTGTCTGTTTGTGTCTGTCTATGCGTGTCAGTGTGTATATCTGTCTGTGTGTGTGTGTATCTGTGTGTGCCTGTGTGTGTGTCAGTGTGTATATCTGTGTGTGTGTGTCAGTGTGTATATCTGTCTGCGTGTGTGTGTGTCGGTGTGTATATATGTCTCTCTGTGTGTCAGTGTGTATATATGTGTGTGTCAGTGTGTATATCTGTCTGTGTGTGTGTCTGTGTGTGTGTGTGTGTATATCTGTGTGTGTGTCCGTTTGTATATCTGTCTGTCTGTGTGTGTCATAGAACATAGAACAGTACGGCACAGAACAGGCCCTTCAGCCCACGATGTTGTGCTGACCACTGATCCTCATGTATGCACCCTCAAATTTCTGTGACCATATGTATGTCCAGCAGTCTCTTAAATGTCCCCAATGACCCTGCCTCCACAACTGCTGCTGGCAACGCATTCCATGCTCTCACAACTCTCTGTGTAAAGAACCCGCCTCTGACATCCCCTCTATACTTTCCTCCAACCAGCTTAAAACTATGACCCCTCGTGTTAGCCATTTCTGCCCTGGGAAATAGTCTCTGACTATCGACTCTATCTATGCCTCTCATTATCTTGTATACCTCAATTAGGTCCCCTCTTCTCCTCCTTTTCTCCAATGATAAAAGTCCGAGCCCAGTCAACCTCTCTTCGTAAGATAAGCCCTCCATTCCAGGCAGCATCCTGGTAAACCTCCTCTGAACCCTCTCCACATCTTTCCTATAATAGGGCGACCAGAACTGGACGCAGTATTCCAAGTGCGGTCTAACCAAAGTTTTATAGAGCTGCAACAAGATCTCACGACTCTTAAACTCAATCCCCCTGTTAATGAAAGCCAAAACACCATATGCTTTCTTAACAACCCTGTCCACTTGGGTGGCAATTTTAAGGGATCTATGTACATGCCCCTCAAGATCCCTCTGTTCCTCCACACTGCCAAGAATCCTGTCTTTAATCCTGTACTCAACTTTCAAATTCGACCTTCCAAAATGCATCACCTCGCATTTATCCAGATTGAACTCCATCTGCCACCTCTCAGCCCATCTCTGCATCCTGTCAATGTCCTGCTGCAGCCTACAACAGCCCTCTATACTGTCAACGACACCTCCAACCTTTGTGTCATCTGCAAACTTGCTGACCCATCCTTCAATCCCCTCATCCAAGTCATTCATAAAAATTACAAACAGTAGAGGCCTGTGGAACATCACTCACCGCAGACTTCCAGGCAGAATATTTTCCCTTCTACTACCACTCGCTGTCTTCTGTTGGCCAGCCAATTCTGTATCCAGACAGCTATGTTCCCCTGTATCCCATTCCTCCTGACCTTCTGAATGAGCCTACCATGGGGAACCTTATCAAATGCCTTGCTGAAGTCCATATACACCACATTCACCGCTCGACCCTCATCAACTTTTCTAGTCACATCCTCAAAGAACTCAATAAGGTTTGTGAGGCATGACCTGCCCCTCACAAAGCCGTGCTGACTGTATTTAATCAAGCCATGCTCTTCCAGATGGTCATAAATCCTATCCCTCAAAATCCTTTCCAACACCTTGCAGATGACAGACGTGAGACTTACTGGTCTGTAATTGCCGGGGACTTCCTTATTTCCCTTCTTGAAGAGAGGAATTACATTTGCCTGGAGAGATCCAGTCCTCAGGTACGACTCCAGTGGAGAGCGAGGATGAAAAGATCTTCACAAGTGGCGAAGCAATTACATTTCTGGTTTCCCAAAGCAGCCGAGGACAAATCTGGTCTGGGCCTGGCGACTTGTCAATCTTAATGTTTGACAAAATTTTCTGCACATCAGCTTCCTCTATCTCTATCCATTCCAGCATGCACACCTGCTCTTCAAAGGGTTCATTCACTACAAAGTTCATTTCTTTTGTAAAGACAGAAGCAAAAAACTCATTCCCCTATTTCATGTTGCAGTTGTATAAGACTCTGGTGCGGCCTTATCTGGAATATTGTGTACAGTTTTGGTCGCCATACTATAGGAAGGATGTGGAAGCACTGGAATGGGTGCAGAGGAGGTTTACCAGGATGTTGCCTGGTATGGTAGGAAGATCCTATGAGGAAAGGCTGAGGCACTTGGGGCTGTTCTCATTGGAGAAAAGAAGGTTTAGGGGAGATTTGATAGAGGTGTACAAGATGATTAGGGGTTTAGATAGGGTTGACAGTGAGAACCTTTTTCCGCGTATGGAGTCAGCTGTTACTAGGGGACACAGCTTTAAATTAAGGGGTGGTAGGTATAGGGCAGATGTTAGGGGTAGATTCTTTACTCAGCGAGTCGTGAGTTCATGGAATGCCCTGCCAGTAGCAGTGGTGGACTCTCCCTCTTTATGGGCATTTAAACGGGCATTGGGTAGGCATATGGAGGATAGTGGGCTAGTGTAGGTTAGGTGGGCTTGGATCGGCGCAACATCGAGGGCCGAAGGGCCTGTACTGTGCTGTATTCTTCTATGTTCTATGTTCTATGTACCTCCTCAGACTCCCCACACAAATTCCCTATACTATCCCTGATCGGCCCTACTCTTTCTTTGACCATTCTCTTATTCCTCACATAAGTGTAAAAAGACTTTGGATTCTCCCTAATCCGTTCTGCCAAGCCTTTCTCGTGCCCCCTCCTGGCTCTCCTCAGACCATTTTTAAGCTCCTTCCTCACCTGCCTGTAATCTTCTCGAGCTGGGCTTGACCCTAGCTTCCTCCACCTTACGTAAGCTACCTTCTTCCTTTTGCCTGTCTCAGAGGGACATATTTATTCATCACTCGCAACAACTGTTCCTTAAACAGTCTCCACATGTCTATGGTGCCTTTACCGTGGAACGATTGCTCCCAATCCATGCTTCCTTACTCATGTCTAATCACATCATAGTTTCCTCTTCCCCAATTAAATATCCTCCCATTTTGCCTAATCCTCTCCTTCTCCATAGCGCTGTAGAATGTGAGGCAGTTGTGGTCACTATCACCAAAATGCTCTCCCACCGCAAGATCTGATACCTGCCCCGGCTCATTGCCGAGCACCAAGTCTAGAATGGCCTCTCCCCTCGTCGGCCTGTCAACGTACTGAGTTAGGAAACCCTCCTGAACACACCTTACAAAAACAGCTCCATTCAAATCTTCTGCTCGAAGGAGGTTCCAATCAATATTGGGAAAGTTAAAGTCGCCCATTACAACAACCCTACTACGTCCACACTTTTCCAAAATCTGCCGAGCTATGCTTTCTTCCATCTCCCTGGTGCTATTGGGGGGCCTGTAGTAAACCCCTAAAGAGGGTAAAAACAATGACTGCAGATGCTGAAAACCAAATACTGGATTAGTGGTGCTGGAAGAGCACAGCAGTTCAGGCAGCATCCAATGAGCAGCGAAATCGACGTTTTGGGCAAAAGCCCTTCATCAGGAATAAAGGCAGTGAGCCTGAAGCAAGGAGAGATAAGCTAGAGGAGGGTGGGGGTGGGGAGAGAGTAGCACAGAGTACAATGGGTGAAGAGCTTCAGGGCAGAGGAAATGACCTGGGAGTTGCAGTGGGAGAGGGACTCCCTGAGATTCTTGTAGAGAGAGGAGGGAAACTTCTTCAAGGCAGGCATCCTTGCAAGAGGACAAGAATCTCAGGGAGTCCCTCTCCCACTGCAACTCCCAGGTCATTTCCTCTGCCCTGAAGCTCTTCACCCATTGTACTCTGTGCTACTGTCTCCCCACCCCCACCCTCCTCCAGCTTATCTCTCCACGCTTCAGGCTCACTGCCTTTATTCCTGATGATGGGCTTTTGCCCGAAACGTCGATTTCGCTGCTCGTTGGATGCTGCCTGAACTGCTGTGCTCTTCCAGCACCACTAATCCAGTAAACCCCTAAAGAGGTGACTGCTCCCCTGCTGTTCCTAATTTCCATCCATAGTGACTCGGTAGGCAGATCTTCCTCAACAATGGAAGCTTCTGTAGCTGTGATACCCTCACTGATTAGCAGTGCTACATCCCCTCCTCTTTACCCACCCTTCCTATTCTTTTTCAATGCTCTAAACCCTGGAACATCCAGCAACCATTCCTGCCCGAGAAACCCATGTCTCTGTTATGGCCACAACATCATAGCACCAGGTATTGATCCATGCTCTAAGTTTGTCACTTTTATTTCTGATACTCCTTGCGTTAAAGCAAACACACTTTAACTGATCCCTTGGTTCCTTCCCAGGAAAATCCTTCCCACTAGCTGGTCTACCTCTTGCTACTGCCTCATCTGCATCAACTCTCCCCTCCGGTATACAGCTCAGGTTCCCATCCCCCTGCCATACTAGTTTTAACCCTCTCGAACTACTCGTGCAAACCTTCCACCCAGGACATTGGTCCCCTCCCAGTTCAGTTGCAACCCGTCCTTCTTGTACAGGTCCCACCTTCCCCAGAGGCATCCCAATTATCTACATGTCTGAAGCCCTCCCTCCTACACCAGCTGCACAGCCACGTATTAAGCTGCGCCCGCTCCCTGTTCCTCACCTCGCTATCTCGTGGCACCGGTAGTAAACTAGAGAACACTGCTCTGCTGGTCCTGCTTTGCAGCTTCCATCCTAACTCCCTGAAATCACTTTTTATATCCTCGATCCTTTTCCTGGCCAATATGTAACACGATTTCTGGCTTTTCTCCCTCCCCTTTTAGAACCTTATACACCCGATCGGAGATGTCCCGGACCCTGGCACCAGGGAGGCAACGTACCTTCTGGGAATCCCGATCCTGACCACAAAATCTCCTGTCGATTCCCCTAACTATCGAGTCCCCTACCACGAGTACTTCTCTATTTTGCCCTCTTCCCTTCTTTGCCACAGTGTCAGGCTCAGTGCCAGAGAACTGACTGCTATGGCGTTCCTCTGGTAGGTCACCCCCCCCAGCAGTATCCAAGACGGTATACTATTGCTGAGGGGAATGTCCACAGGGGATCTCTGCACTGTCTGTCCCCTTTCCTCCCCCTGACTGTAATCCATCCATCCTTGTCCTGAGCCTTAGGAGTGACCAACTCCCGGTAACTCCTCTCAATTACCCCCTCAGTCTCCCGAATGATCCATAGTCCATCCAGCTCCAGCTCCAGCTCCCAAATACGGTTTTCAAGGAGCTGGGGTTGGGTGAACTTCCCACAGATGTAGCCAGCAGAGACGTAGCTACGCCTGTGTGTGTGTGTGTCAGTGTGTATATCTGTGTGTGTGTGTGTGTGTGTGTGTGTGTCAGTGTGTATATCTGTGTGTGTGTGTGTGTGTCAGTGTGTATATCTGTGTGTGTGTGTGTGTGTGTGTCAGTGTGTATATCTGTGTGTGTGTGTCAGTGTGTATATCTCTGTCTGTGTGTGTGTGTGTCAGTGTGTATATCTGTGTGTGTGTGTGTGTGTGTGTGTCAGTGTGTATATCTGTGTGTGTGTGTGTGTGTGTGTGTGTGTGTGTCAGTGTGTATATCTGTGTGTGTGTGTGTGTCAGTGTGTATATCTGTGTGTGTGTGTGTGTGTCAGTGTGTATATCTCTGTGTGTGTGTGTGTGTGTGTCAGTGTGTATATCTGTGTGTGTGTGTGTGTGTGTGTGTGTCAGTGTGTATATCTGTGTGTGTGTGTCAGTGTGTATATCTGTGTGTGTGTGTGTCAGTGTGTATATCTGTGTGTGTGTGTCAGTGTGTATATCTGTGTGTGGGTGTGTCAGTGTGTATATCTGTGTGTGTGTGTCAGTGTTTATATCCGTGTATGGGTATGTCAGTGTGTATATCTGTCTCTGTGTGTGTGTCAGTGTGTATATCTGTGTGTGTGTGTGTCAGTGTGTATATCTGTGTGCGTGTCAGTGTGTATATCTGTGTGTGTGTGTGTCAGTGTGTATATCTGTGTGTGTGTGTCAGTGTGTATATCCGTGTGTGGGTGTGTCAGTGTGTATATCTGTCTCTGTGTGTGTGTCAGTGTGTATATCTGTGTGTGTGTGTGTCAGTGTGTATGTGTGTGTGTGTGTCAGTGTGTATATCTGTGTGTGTGTCAGTGTGTATATCTGTGTGTGTGTGTCAGTGTGTATATCTGTGTGTGGGTGTGTCAGTGTGTATATCTGTGTGTGTGTGTGTGTGTGTCAGTGTGTATATCTGTGTGCGTGTGTGTCAGTATGTATATCTGTGTGTGTGTCAGTGTGTATATCTGTGTGTGTGTGTGTGTGTGTCAGTTTGTATATCTGTGTGTGTGTGTGTCAGTGTGTATATCTGTGTGTGGGTATGTCAGTGTGTATATCTGTCTCTGTGTGTGTGTCAGTGTGTATATATGTGTGTGTGTCAGTGTGTATATCTCTGTGTGTGTGTGTCAGTGTGTATATCTGTGTGTGTGTGTCAGTGTGTATATCTGTGTGTGTGTGTGTTAGTGTGTATATCTGTGTGTGTGTGTGTCAGTGTCTGTCAGTGTGTATATCTGTCTGAGTGTGTGTGTCAGTGTCTGTCAGTGTGTATATCTGTCTGTGTGTGTGTCAGTGTGTATATCTGTGTGTGTGTGTCAGTGTGTATATCTGTCTGAGTGTGTGTGTCAGTGTCTGTCAGTGTGTATATCTGTCTGAGTGTGTCTGTCAGTGTGTATATCTGTCTCTGTGTGTGTCAGTGTGTATATCTATCTGAGTGTGTGTGTCAGTGTCTGTCAGTGTGTATATCTGTCTCTGTGTGTGTCAGTGTGTATATCTGTCTCTGTGTGTATATCTGTCTCTGTGTGTGTCAGTGTGTATATCTATCTGAGTGTATGTGTCAGTGTCTGTCAGTGTGTATATCTGTCTCTGTGTGTGTCAGTGTGTATATCTGTCTGAGTGTATGTGTCAGTGTCTGTCAGTGTGTATATCTGTCTGAGTGTATGTGTCAGTGTCTGTCAGTGTGTATATCTGTCTGTCTGTGTGTGTGTCAGTGTGTGTGCGTGCATATCTGTCTGTGTGAGCGTGTGTGTCCCTGTGTGTCAGTGTGTATATCTGTGTGTGTGAGTGTGTATACCTCTGTGTGTGTCAGTGTTTATATCTGTCTGTGTGTGTGTTAGAGTGTATATCTGCCTGTGTGTATGTGTGTGTGTGTGTCAGTGTGCATATCTGTCTGTGTGAGCGTGGGTGTGTCCCTGTGTGTCAGTGTGTATATCTGTGTGTGTGTGTCAGTGTGTATATCTGTATCTGTGTGTGTGTCATTGTCTGTATCTGTGTGTGTGTCAGTGTGTATATCTGTGTGTGTGTATATGTCAGTGTGTATATCTGTCTGTGCGTGCGTCTCTGTGTGTGTCAGTGTGTATATCTGAGTGTGTGTGTCAGTGTGTATATCTATGTGTGTGTGCGTCTCTGTGTGTGTCAGTGTGTATATCTGTGTGTGTCAGTGTGTATATCTGTGTGTGTCAGTGTGTATATCTGTGTGTGTGTGTCAGTGAGTATATTTGTGTGTGTTGTCAGTGTGTATATCTGTCTTTCTGTGTGTGTCAGTGTGTATATCTGTGTGTGTGTGTGTGTGTGTCAGTGTGCATATCTGTCTGTGTGTGTCAGTGTGTATATCTGTCTCTGTGTGTGTCAGTGTGTATATATGTGTGTGTGTGTCAGTGTGTATATCTCTGTGTGTGTGTGTCAGTGTGTATATCTGTGTGTGTGTGTCAGTGTGTAAATGTGTGTGTGTCAGTGTGTATATCTGTGTATGTCAGTGTGTGTGTGTGTCAGTGTGTATATCTGTATGTGTGTCAGTGTGTATATCTGTGTGTGTGTGTCAGTGTGTATATCTGTGTGTGTGAGTGTGTGTCAGTGTCTGTGTGTGTGTCAGTGTGTATATCTGTCTCTGTGTGTGAGTGTGTATATCTGTCTGTCTCTGTGTGTGTGTGTATCAGTGTGTATATCTGTGTGTGTGTGTCAGTGTGTATATCTGTCTGAGTGTGTGTGTCAGTGTCTGTCAGTGTGTATATCTGTCTGTGTGTGTGTCAGTGTGTATATCTGTGTGTGTGTGTCAGTGTGTATATCTGTCTGAGTGTGTGTGTCAGTGTCTGTCAGTGTGTATATCTGTCTGAGTGTGTCTGTCAGTGTGTATATCTGTCTCTGTGTGTGTCAGTGTGTATATCTATCTGAGTGTGTGTGTCAGTGTCTGTCAGTGTGTATATCTGTCTCTGTGTGTGTCAGTGTGTATATCTGTCAGTGTGTATATCTGTCTCTGTGTGTGTCAGTGTGTATATCTGTCTGAGTGTATGTGTCAGTGTCTGTCAGTGTGTATATCTGTCTGAGTGTATGTGTCAGTGTCTGTCAGTGTGTATATCTGTCTGTCTGTGTGTGTGTCAGTGTGTGTGCGTGCATATCTGTCTGTGTGAGCGTGTGTGTCCCTGTGTGTCAGTGTGTATATCTGTGTGTGTGAGTGTGTATACCTCTGTGTGTGTCAGTGTTTATATCTGTCTGTGTGTGTGTTAGAGTGTATATCTGCCTGTGTGTATGTGTGTGTGTGTGTCAGTGTGCATATCTGTCTGTGTGAGCGTGGGTGTGTCCCTGTGTGTCAGTGTGTATATCTGTGTGTGTGTGTCAGTGTGTATATCTGTATCTGTGTGTGTGTCAGTGTGTATATCTGTGTGTGTGTGTATATGTCAGTGTGTATATCTGTCTGTGCGTGCGTCTCTGTGTGTGTCAGTGTGTATATCTGAGTGTGTGTGTCAGTGTGTATATCTATGTGTGTGTGCGTCTCTGTGTGTGTCAGTGTGTATATCTGTGTGTGTCAGTGTGTATATCTGTGTGTGTGTGTCAGTGAGTATATTTGTGTGTGTTGTCAGTGTGTATATCTGTCTTTCTGTGTGTGTCAGTGTGTATATCTCTGTGTGTGCGTGTGTGTGTGTCAGTGTGCATATCTGTCTGTGTGTGTCAGTGTGTATATCTGTCTCTGTGTGTGTCAGTGTGTATATATGTGTGTGTGTGTGTCAGTGTGTATATCTGTGTGTGTGTGTCAGTGTGTAAATGTGTGTGTGTCAGTGTGTATATCTGTGTATGTGAGTGTGTGTGTGTGTCAGTGTGTATATCTGTATGTGTGTCAGTGTGTATATCTGTGTGTGTGTGTCAGTGTGTATATCTGTGTGTGTGAGTGTGTGTCAGTGTCTGTGTGTGTGTCAGTGTGTATATCTGTCTCTGTGTGTGAGTGTGTATATCTGTCTGTCTCTGTGTGTGTGTATCAGTGTGTATATCTGTCTGTGTGTGTGTGTGTGTATATCTGTGTGTGAGTGTGTGTCAATGTGTATATCTGTGTATGTGAGTGTGTGTGTGTCAGTGTGTATATCTGTGTGTGTGTGTCAGTGTGCATATCTGTGTGTGTGTGTGTCAGTGTGTATATCTGTGTGTGTGTCTCTGCGTGTGTTAGTGTGTATATCTGTCTGTGTGCTGCTGTGTGTGTGTGTGTGTATGTGTGTGAGTGTGTGTGTGTGCTGGCGTGTGAGTGTGTGTGTGTGTATATCTGTCTGTCTGTGTGTCAGTGTGTATATCTATGTGTGTTTGTGTGTGTGTGTGTGTGAATATGTATATCTGTCTGTCTGTATGTGTCAGTGTGTATATCTGTGTGTGTGTGTCAGTGTCTGTGTGTGTGTCAGTGTGTATATCTGTCTCTGTGTGTGAGTGTGTATATCTGTGTGTGTGTGTGTGTGTGTGTGTGTCAGTGTGTATATCTGTGTGTGTGAGTGTGTGTCAGTGTCTGTGTGTGTGTCAGTTTGTATATCTGTGTGTGTGTGTCAGTGTGTATATCTGTGTGTGTGAGTGTATGTCAGTGTCTGTGTGTGTGTCAGTGTGTATATCTGTCTCTGTGTGTTAGTGTGTATATCTGTCTGTCTCTCTGTGTGTGTATCAGTGTGTATATCTGTCTGTCTGTGTGTGTCAGTGTGTATATCTGTGTGTGAGTGTGTGTCAGTGTGTATATCTGTGTGTGTGAGTGTGTGTCAGTGTCTGTGTGTGTGTCAGTGTGTATATCTGTGTGTGTGTGTCAGTGTGTATATCTGTGTGTGTGAGTGTGTGTCAGTGTCTGTGTGTGTGTCAGTGTGTATATCTGTCTCTGTGTGTGAGTGTGTATATCTGTCTGTCTCTCTGTGTGTGTATCAGTGTGTATATCTGTCTGTCTGTGTGTGTCAGTGTGTATATCTGTCTGTCAGTGTGTGTCAGTGTGTATATCTGTGTGTGAGTGTGTGTCAGTGTGTATATCTGTCTGTCTCTCTGTGTGTGTATCAGTGTGTATATCTGTCTGTCTGTGTGTGTCAGTGTGTATATCTGTGTGTGAGTGTGTGTGTGTGTGTGTGTGAGTGTGTATATCTGTGTGTGTGTGTGTCAGTGTGTATATCTGTGTGTGTGTCTCTGCGTGTGTTAGTGTGTATATCTGTCTGTGTGCTGCTGTGTGTGTGTGAGTGTGTGCTGGCGTGTGAGTGTGTGTGTGTGCTGGCGTGTGAGTGTGTGTGTGAGTGTGTTTATCTGTCTGTGTGTGTGTCCATGTGTATATCTGTCTGTCTGTCTGTGTGTCAGTGTGTATATCTGTGTGTGTGTGTGTGGGAGTGTCAGTGTGTATATCTGTGTGTGTGTGTGTGTCAGTGTGTATATCTGTGTGCGTCTGTGTCAGTATGTATATCTGTGTGTGTGTCAGTGTGTATATCTGTGTGTGTGTGTGTGTCAGTTTGTATATCTGTGTGTGGGTATGTCAGTGTGTATATCTGTCTCTGTGTGTGTGTCAGTGTGTATATCTGTGTGTGGGTGTGTCAGTGTGTATATATGTGTGTGTGTCAGTGTGTATATCTGTGTGTGTGTGTGTCAGTGTGTATATCTGTGTGTGTGTGTCAGTGTGTATATCTGTGTGTGTGTGTTAGTGTGTATATCTGTGTGTGTGTGTCAGTGTGTATATCTGTGTGTGTGTGTGTCAGTGTCTGTCAGTGTGTATATCTGTCTGAGTGTGTGTGTCAGTGTGTATATCTGTGTGTGTGTCAGTGTGTATATCTGTCTGAGTGTGTGTGTCAGTGTCTGTCAGTGTGTATATCTGTCTGTGTGTGTGTGTGTGTCAGTGTGTATATCTGTCTGAGTGTGTCTGTCAGTGTGTATATCTGTCTCTGTGTGTGTCAGTGTGTATATCTGTCAGTGTGTATATCTGTCTCTGTGTGTGTCAGTGTGTATATCTGTTTGAGTGTATGTGTCAGTGTCTGTCAGTGTGTATATCTGTCTCTGTGTGTGTCAGTGTGTATATCTGTCTGAGTGTATGTGTCAGTGTCTGTCAGTGTGTATATCTGTCTGAGTGTTTGTGTCAGTGTCTGTCAGTGTGTATATCTGTCTGTCTGTGTGTGTGTCAGTGTGTGTCCCTGTGTGTCAGTGTGTATATCTGTGTGTGTGAGTGTGTATACCTCTGTGTGTGTCAGTGTTTATATCTGTCTGTGTGTGTGTTAGAGTGTATATCTGCCTGTGTGTATGTGTGTGTGTGTGTCAGTGTGTATATCTGTCTGTGTGAGCGTGGGTGTGTCCCTGTGTGTTAGTGTGTATATCTGTGTGTGTGTGTCAGTGTGTATATCTATGTGTGTGTGCGTCTCTGTGTGTGTCAGTGTGTATATCTGTGTGTGTGTGTCAGTGTGTATATCTGTCTCTGTGTGTGTGTCATTGTCTGTATCTCTGTGTGTGTCAGTGTGTATATCTCTGTGTGTGTATATGTCAGTGTGTATATCTGTCTGTGCGTGCGTCTCTGTGTGTGTCAGTGTGTATATCTGAGTGTGTGTGTCAGTGTGTATATCTATGTGTGTGTGCGTCTCTGTGTGTGTCAGTGTGTATATCTGTGTGTGTCAGTGTGTATATATGTGTGTGTGTGTGTCAGTGTGTATATCTGTGTGTGTGTGTGTCAGTGTGTATATCTGTCTCTGTGTGTGTCAGTGTGTATATCTGTGTGTGTGTCAGTGTGTAAATGTGTGTGTGTCAGTGTGTATATCTGTGTATGTGAGTGTGTGTGTGTGTCAGTGTGTATATCTGTATGTGTGTCAGTGTGTATATCTGTGTGTGTGTGTCAGTGTGTATATCTGTGTGTGTGAGTGTGTGTCAGTGTCTGTGTGTGTGTCAGTGTGTATATCTGTCTCTGTGTGTGAGTGTGTATATCTGTCTGTCTCTGTGTGTGTGTATCAGTGTGTATATCTGTCTGTGTGTGTGTGTGTGTTTATCTGTGTGTGAGTGTGTGTCAATGTGTATATCTGTGTATGTGAGTGTGTGTGTGTCAGTGTGTATATCTGTGTGTGTGAGTGTGTGTCAGTGTATGTGTGTGTGTCAGTGTGTATATCTGTCTCTGTGTGTGAGTGTGTATATCTGTCTGTCTCTGTGTGTGTGTATCAGTGTGTATATCTGTCTGTCTGTGTGTGTGTGTATATCTGTGTGTGAGTGTGTGTCAATGTGTATATCTGTGTATGTGAGTGTGTGTGTGTCAGTGTGTATATCTGTGTGTGTGTGTCAGTGTGCATATCTGTGTGTGTGTGTGTCAGTGTGTATATCTGTGTGTGTGTCTCTGCGTGTGTTAGTGTGTATA
>NC_092759.1:16457103-16464603 GCF_047496795.1 Chiloscyllium punctatum | reverse complement strand
CCAGCTTCGAAGAGAACGTCAGTGGCCTAACCCCCTCTCGTGTCCAGGGGGAACTGTAACGTCGCTCTCAAGTCGAGACGTCAAGAGATTTCTTTGCCCTCTCTATATTGTTGTCTCTCGCGGGAAAGAGGAACAGGATTCGTCAGGGGTCATTACCACTTCTGAAGGATATGACAGGAAATAGCAATCAGTTTATTTTATTTTCCTTACCCTGAGGTGAAAGGTCACCGGCACACTTGGCTTTATCACTGGTTTCCTGTGCATTGTAATCGCTGGCGCCAAGTGAGGGAACGCTTCAGTCGAAATAAAATTAACCTCTCGCCCACTCTCTCTCCCAAACCCCTGCGCCAACTCTCCCCACACCCCACCCACCACCTCCTCCACAGCAAACAGCAGAAAATCTCGGAATCCCTCAGGATAAGACGCAGCAGCTCTTGGAGGGGGGGTTGGGGGCGCCAAGGGAAATTTTTGGCCATTATTGACGAAGGAATGGCTTGGCAAAGTCAGGAAGCATTGCAGTCATCGTGGGAGGCAGGACAGTGACCCCAGCGGCCGGGGTATGGTTGGACAGTTTCTTACACAAACACCCACCCGCTAGGCCCTCCCTCACTCGAGGAGGGATGTGTTCTCTTGGATGCAGTCCAGGGGAGATTCTCAAGATTGATTCCAGGCATGGCTCGTGTGGAGAGATGTCTCTGAAATTACCCATTGTGCCCAGGGATGTGCAGGTTAGGGTGGATTGGCCATGCTAAATTACCCATAGTGCCCAGGGATGTGCAGGTTAGGGTGGATTGGCCGTGCTAAATTACCCATAGTGCCCAGGGATGTGTCGGTTAGGGTGGATTGGCCGTGCAAACTTGGTAAAAACAATGACTTGCAGATGCTGAAAACCAAATACTGGATTAGTGGTGCTGGAAGAGCACAGCAGTTCAGGCAGCATCCAACGAGCAGCGAAATCGACGTTTCGGGCAAAAGCCCTTCATCAGGAATAAAGGCAGTGAGCCTGAAGCGTGGAGAGATAAGCTAGAGGAGGGTGGGGGTGGGGAGAGAGTAGCATAGAGTACAATGGGTGAGTGGGGGAGGGGATGAAGGTGATAGGTCAAGGAGGAGAGGGTGGAGTGGATAGGTGGAAAAGAAGACTTGCCCCATAGTGCCCAGGGATGTGTAGCTTAGGGTGGATTGGTCGAGCTAAATTACCCATAGTGCCCAGGGATGTGCAGGTTAGGGTGGATTGTCCGTGCTAAGTTGCCCCCATAGTGCCCAGGGATGTGCAGGTTAGGGTGGATTGGCCGTGCTAAATTACCCATAGCGCCCAGGGGATGTGTAGGTTAGGATGGGTTGACCATGCTAAATTACCCATAGTGTTCAGGGGAATGTGCAAGGTTAGGGTGGATTGGCCATGCTAAAATTACCACGTAGTGTCCAGGGATGTGCAGGTTAGGGTGGATTGGACGTGCTAAGTGGCCCATAGTGTTCAGGGATGTGTAGGTTAGGGTGGATTGGCCGTGCTAAATTACCCGTAGTGTCCAGGGATGTGCAGGTTAGGGTGGACTGGCCATGCTAAATTGCCCAAAGTGCCCAGGGATGTGCAGGTTAGGATGGATTGGACGTGCTAAGTGGCCCATAGTGTTCAGGGATGTGTAGGTTAGGGTGGATTGGCCGTGCTAAATTACCCATAGTGCCCAGGGATGTGCAGGTTAGGGTGGACTGGCCATGCTAAATTGCCCAAAGTGCCCAGGGATGTGCAGGTTAGGATGGATTGGCCGTGCTAAATTACCCCATCGTGTTCAGGGATGTGCAGGTTAGGGTGGATTGGCCGTGCTAAATTACCCATAGTGTTCAGGGATGTGCAGGTTAGGGTGGATTGTCCGTGCTAAGTTGCCCATAGTGTTCAGGGATGTGTAGGTTAGGGTGGATTGGCCGTGCTAAATTACCCATAGTGCCCAGGGATGTGTAGGTTAGGATGGGTTGACCGTGCTAAATTACCCATAGTGTTCAGGGATGTGCAGGTTAGGGTGGATTGGCCGTGTTAAATTACCCGTAGTGTCCAGGGATGTGCAGGTTAGGGTGGATTGGCCGTGCTAAATTACCCACAGTGTTCAGGGATGTGCAGGTTAGGGTGGATTGGCCGTGCTAAATTACCCATAGTGTCCAGGGATGTGCAGGTTAGGGTGGATTGTCTGTGCTCAGTTGCCCATAGTGTTCAGGGATGTGTAGGTTAGGGTGGATTGGCCGTGCTAAATTACCCATAGTGCCCAGGGATGTGCATGTAAGGGTGGATTGGCCGTAATAAATTACCCATAGTGTCCAGGGATGTGCAGGTTAGGGTGGATTGGCCGTGCTAAATTACCCGTAGTGTCCAGGATGTGCAGGTTAGGGTGGATTGGACGTGCTAAGTGGCCCATAGTGTTCAGGGATGTGTAGGTTAGGGTGGACTTGGCCGTGCTAAATTACCCATAGTGCCCAGGGATGTGCAGGTTAGGGTGGACTGGCCATGCTAAATTGCCCAAAGTGCCCAGGGATGTGCAGGTTAGGATGGATTGGCCGTGCTAAATTACCCCATCGTGTTCAGGGATGTGCAGGTTAGGGTGGATTGGCCGTGCTAAATTACCCATAGTATGTTCAGGGATGTGCAGGTTAGGGTGGATTGTCCGTGCTAAGTTGCCCATAGTGTTCAGGGATGTGTAGGTTAGGGTGGATTGGCCGTGCTAAATTACCCATAGTGCCCATGGATGTGTAGGTTAGGATGGGTTGACCGTGCTAAATTACCCATAGTGTTCAGGGATGTGCAGGTTAGGGTGGATTGGCCGTGTTAAATTACCCGTAGTGTCCAGGGATGTACAGGTTAGGGTGGATTGGCCGTGCTAAATTACCCACAGTGTTCAGGGATGTGCAGGTTAGGGTGGATTGGCCGTGCTAAATTACCCATAGTGCCCAGGGATATGCAGGTTAGGGTGGACTGGCCATGCTAAATTGCCCAAAGTGCCCAGGGATGTGCAGGTTAGGATGGATTGGCCGTGCTAAATTACCCATAGTGTTCAGGGATGTGCAGGTTAGGGGTGGATTGGCCGTGCTAAATTACCCGTAGTGTCCAGGGATTTGCAGGTTAGGGTGGATTGTCTGTGCTAAGTTGCCCATAGTGTTCAGGGATGTGTAGGTTAGGGTGGATTGGCCGTGCTAAATTACCCATAGTGCCCATGGATGTGTAGGTTAGGATGGGTTGACCGTGCTAAATTACCCATAGTGTTCAGGGATGTGCAGGTTAGGGGTGGATTGTCCGTGCTAAGTTGCCCATAGTGTTTCAGGGATGTGTAGGTTAGGGTGGATTGGCCGTGCTAAATTACCCATAGTACCCAGGGATGTGTAGGTTAGGATGGGTTGACCGTGCTAAATTACCCATAGTGTTCAGGGATGTGCAGGTTAGGGTGGATTGGCCGTGCTAAATTACCCATAGTGTTCAGGGATGTGCAGGTTAGGGTGGATTGTCCGTGCTAAATTACCCACAGTGTTCAGGGATGTGCAGGTTAGGGTGGATTGGCCGTGCTAAATTACCCATAGTGTCCAGGGATGTGCAGGTTAGGATGGGTTGACCGTGCTAAATTACCCATAGTGTTCAGGGATGTGCAGGTTAGGGTGCATTGGCCGTGCTAAATTACCCATAGTGCCCAGGGATGTGCAGGTTAGGGTGGACTGGCCATGCTAAATTGCCCATAGTGTTCAGGGATGTGTAGGTTAGGGTGGATTGGCCGTGCTAAATTACCCATAGTGCCCATGGATGTGTAGGTTAGGATGGGTTGACCGTGCTAAATTACCCATAGTGTTCAGGGATGTGCAGGTTAGGGTGGATTGTCCGTGCTAAGTGGCCCATAGTGTTCAGGGATGTGTAGGTTAGGGTGGATTGGCCGTGCTAAATTACCCATAGTGTTTCAGGGATGTGCAGGTTAGGGGTGGATTGTCCGTGATAAGTTGCCATAGTGTTCAGGGATGTGTAGGTTAGGGTGGATTGGCCGTGCTAAATTACCCATAGTGCCCAGGGGATGTGTAGGTTAGGATGGGTTGACCGTGCTAAATTACCCATAGTGTTCAGGGATGTGCAGGTTAGGGTGGATTGGCCGTGTTAAATTACCCGTTAGTGTCCAGGGATGTGCAGGTTAGGGTGGATTGGCTGTGCTAAATTACCCACAGTGTTCAGGGATGTGCAGGTTAGGGTGGGATTGGCCGTGCTAAATTACCCATAGTGTCCAGGGATGTGCAGGTTAGGGTGGATTGTCTGTGCTCAGTTGCCCATAGTGTTCAGGGATGTGCAGGTTAGGGTGGATTGGCCGTGTTAAATTACCCGTAGTGTCCAGGGATGTGCAGGTTAGGGGTGGATTGGCCGTGCTAAATTACCCATAGTGCCCAGGGATGTGCATGTAAGGGTGGATTGGCCGTAATAAATTACCCATAGTGTCCAGGGATGTGCAGGTTAGGGTGGATTGGCCGTGCTAAATTACCCGTAGTGTCCAGGGATGTGCAGGTTAGGGTGGATTGGACGTGCTAAGTGGCCCATAGTGTTCAGGATGTGTAGGTTAGGGTGGATTGGCCGTGCTAAATTACCCATAGTGCCCAGGATGTGCAGGTTAGGGTGGACTGGCCATGCTAAATTGCCCAAAGTGCCCAGGGATGTGCAGGTTAGGGTGGATTGGGCCGTGCTAAATTACCCATCGTGTTCAGGGATGTGGAGGTTAGGGTGGATTGGCCGTGCTAAATTACCCGTAGTGTCCAGGGATTTGCAGGTTAGGGGTGGATTGGCCGTGCTAAATTACCCATAGTGCCCAGGGATGTGTAGGTTAGGGTGGATTGGCCGTGCTAAATTACCCATAGTGTTCAGGGATGTGCAGGTTAGGGTGGATTGGCCGTGCTAAATTACCCATAGTGTCCAGGGATGTGCAGGTTAGGGTGGATTGGCCGTGCTAAATTACCCATAGTGCCCCGGGGTGTGAAGGTTAGGTTGGATTGGCCGTGCTAAAATTACCCATAGTGCCCAGGGATGTGCAGGTTAGGGTGGATTGGCCGTAATAAATTACCCATAGTGTCCAGGGATGTGCAGGTTAGGGTGGATTGGCCGTGCTAAATTACCCATAGTGCCCAGGGGATGTGCAGGTTAGGGTGGATTGGCCGTGCTAAAATACCCATAGTGCCCAGGGATGTGCAGGTTAGGCTGGATTGGCCGTGTTAAATTATCCATAGTGTCCATGGGAAATGTAAACAAGGGTGGATTAGCCATGGGTAATACAGGGGTGGGAGGGAGAGGGTGGGTCCTGAGTGGGATGCTCCTCAGATGGGTCGTGAGAACTCAATGGGATGAGTGGTGTGTTTTTAGTGGGGAGGTTCTATGAGCTCGAGCAGGTTAGGCCTCTCCTCTCTGGAGTCCATACAACGGGGGAGGTGCTCTGATTGAGGTTTATGAGGTGCTAAATGGGATTGAGGGAATTAGATGCAGAGAGGATGTCCCTTGTGTGAGGTGCGCGAAACAAAAGATCATCGTTTTAAGGATAAGGGGCAGCAGAAATGAGGAGGTATAACATCTCTCACAAATGAGTGGAGTTCAGTGTGTGGTGCATGCTGGGGCACTAAACAGGAGGCCGACTCCTGCTCCCTGGTTCCTGATAAATCTGACCACTTCACAAACAAGGCCTACTCCAAACAGGCCTCAGCTCCATAGCAACAGAGAGAGAGGCCCCTCATGCTCGATGAGACGTTGGTTAATTGGCTCCATTGTCCCACACACTTGCCTCAGTTCCACATCCTTTCACACCCTTTCCTCAACGGGATGTACCCATCTCAGAGAGACGCAGTCAAAATCCTGTGGGGAGAGAGTTCGACATTTCTGTCGTTATTGCAAAAAACATTGACCTGTGTGTTCTGCTGCCTCTTTGCAATGGTCACCCAGATAACGAAATTGTCAGGCCTCAGCCTCAACCGAATTCCTAAAAACCTAAATTAGATGCCCCACGTCAGAGCTAGAACAACAAGGAACCCCATCAACCCCCCCCCCCCCCCCCACTGTGTCCCAGACACCCCCCAACTCTCTCCTGTTGTACCCCTTCTACCCCATCACTGTGTCCCACACCCTGACCCCCCCCACACTCTCTCCCTTTGCACCCCATCGACCCCCCCCCCACTGTGTCCTACACACCCTGACCCCCCCCCCACTGTGTCCCACACATCCTAACCCCCCCCGCCACTCTCTCCTGTTGTACCCCCTTCTACCCCCATCACTGTGTCCCACACCCTGACCCCCCCACACTCTCTCCCTTTGTACCCATCGACCCCCCCCACTGTGTCCTACACATCCTGACCCCCCCCACTGTGTCCCACACACCCTGACCTCCCCCACACTCTCTCCTCTTGTACCCCATTGGACCCCCCCCACTGTGTCCCCACACACCCTGACCCCCCCCACACTCTCTCCTCTTGTACCCCATTGACCCCCCCACTGTGTCCCACACACCCTGACCCCCCCCCACTGTGTCCCAGACACTTTGAACTCCCCCCCACTCTCTCCTGTTGTACCCCCTTCTACCCACCATCACTGTGTCCCACACCCTGACCCCCCCCCACACTCTCTCCCTTTGCACCCCATTGACCCCCCCACTGAGTCCCACACACCCTGACCCCCCCCACTGTGTCCCAGACACTTTGAACTCCCCCCCACTCTCTCCTGTTGTACCCCTTCTACCCCCCCCCCCACTGTGTCCCACACCCTGACCACCCCCCACACTCTCTCCCTTTGTACCCCATTGACCCCCCCACTGTGTCCCAGACATCCTGAACCCCCCCCCACTCTCTCCTGTTGTACCCCATTGACCCCCCCACTGTATCCCACACACCCTGACCCCCCCCACTGTGTCCCAGACATCCTGAACCCTCCCCCCACTCTCTCCTCTTGTACCCCATTGACCCCCCCCCCCACTGTATCCCCACACACCCTGACGCCCCCCCCACTGTGTCCCCAGACATCCTGAACCCCCCCCTCACTTCTCTCCTGTTGTACCCCATCGACCCCCCCCCAATGTGTCCCACACACCCTGATCCCCCCACACTCTCTCCTGTTGTACCCCCATCGACCCCCCCCCACTGTGTCCCACACACCCTGATCCCCCCACACTCTCTCCTGTTGTACCCCATCGACCCCCCCCACTGTGTCCCACATCATCCCTGACCCCCCCCACACTCTCTCCTGTTGTACCTCATCGACCCCCCCCCACTGTGTCCCACACACCCTGACCCCCCCCACACTCTCTCCTCTTGTACGCCATCGACCCCCCCCCCCCACTGTGTCCCCACACACCCTGACCCCCCCACTGTGTCCCCACACACCCCCTGACCCCCCCACACTCTCTCCTCTTGTACCCCATTGACCCACCCCCCACCCACTGTGTCCCACACACTCTGACCCCCCCTCCCACTGTGTCCCACACACTCTGACCCCCCCACACTCTCTCCTCTTGTACCCCG